>NW_024503790.1:541273-685394 GCF_017590055.1 Onychostruthus taczanowskii
CGCTCCCGAAAAAACCTGGGGGAAAACCAGAAAAAAGGGGGGAAAAATAGGGGGGGGGAACCGGGGGAGAAAGGGAAAAAAAAACGGGAAAAGCGAGAAAACTGGGGGGAAAAAAACGGGAAAAGAGGGAAAAGCAGCGTCTCCCGCCGGGCTGCGAGGCCGGGACGGCTCCTCCGGGGTTCCGCCCGGAGCTGGTGGCACCAGGGCCGGAGGAGGTGCCGCGGGGCCCGGCGGGTTCAAGGGAGGGAAGAGCCGCAGGGTTCAGCTCTGGAGCCGGATTTTCCCACAGGGAGGGTGGGAGGAAGCCGGGATAGAAACAGCGACAGCGAGAAAGGGGAGAGGCTTTGGGGGCGTCGTGCCCGCTCCACAAACAAACCGGGGTTTTAAGAGCAAGTGCCTGCACTCCCCGTCCCCTCCGAAAATGCTCAAAATCACCGAGAGGCTGCTAATATTTAACATTTTTGTTAAAGCCGCAGGTCCTGGAGTCATGAGAATGCAGCAGGATGTGAGCTTCCAGCTAAAACAAATAAAGAGGGGATTCACATCGCCCAGGCTGACACGGCAGAGCGGCGAGGAGACGCGACCCACCTCGGGCAGGGGAAAACCCTGGAAAATGAGGGGCTGGGAGCCCCTCAAGCATCCCCCGAGTCTTGTACCAACCAAGCCCCGGGAAGCTCGGGGGAGAGAGCGCCCTCCTCCCCCGGGATGGACCCCGGGTCCCTTCCTGCCGGGCCCGGAGCCGGGGATGCTCGGCCGGGGCGAGCAGGGACCGGGGCGGCGGCTCCGCTGCCCTCGAGGGCGGCCCGGGAGCCCGGGGGGAGCAGGGCTGGGGTCCCGGCCCTGCGGGAGCCCCCCGGACACGAATCACCCCGGATTACCCCGAATCGCCCCCCGCGGGCTGTCCGGCCCCGCTCGGCTCGGCAGGAGGAGCTGCAGGTCCTGGCAGCGGAGCTGAGCTGGCCCAGGGGGGCTTTGGGACTGGGAGAGAACTTTGGGATTGGGAGAGAACTTTGGGATTAGGCGAGGATTTTGGGATTAGGAGGGAATTTTTGAATTAGGAGAGGACTGGGATTAAGAGGGCATTTTGGGATTAGGAAGGAATTTTGGGATTAGGAGACAATTTTGAGATTAGGAGAGGACTTTGGGATTAGGAGGGAAGTTTGGGATCAGGAGGGAACTTTGGGATTAGGAGAGAATTGTTTGGATTAGGAGGAACTATTGGGATTAGGAGGGAATTTTGGGATCAGGAGGGAATTTTCCCCTCCCAACTGCGGCCCCGGCACCACCCACGGCCGGATCGGGACTGGGAAGGGCTGGAGCTGGAGCTGGAGCTGGAGCTGGAGGGCGACATGGAACCACTCGGCGTCCCAAGGGATGGGACCTTGGAGGGTCAGAGCTGATCCAGCCATGCAGAGCCATCCACAGGGATGGATCCTGGCACTTCCAAAGGGATGGAACCTGGGCCAGGGTGGGCAGGGGGAGCTCCAGCCCTTTGTCCTCAGGGCTGGCACCATCCTGCAAACAGCAATGCCCCCAAATGCCGCATCCTCATCCTCCCCATCCTCTTCATCCTCCTCGTCCTCCTCATCCTCCTCACCCTCCTCATCCTCACCCAGCACCAACCTCATCCCCACGGATGCCTTTCCCTGGGAGCACCCTTCTATCACACCGGGGGCCCTCTGCCCCCGCAGTTCCTCTCCTGGGGTTATCCCTAAATCTGCTCCCGTCCCTACAACGCAGCCCCCCCGGCTCAGCGGCAGCGCAGAGACCTCCCCTCCCCTCCCCCGCTCGGCAGCCCCTCCCCAGCCCTGCTCGGTGTTTAAAATGTATCAGCGGTTCCATCTCAGCTGCTGCTTTCCATCCCCGGCCGATAAGGGATCTGCGTGTTCGCAGCGCCCGGGAACGCTGCGCTCCTTCCCAACGCTATTCCCCCCGGGCCGATTATCCGCATCCTCCCAGCGGCAGCCCCGCTCTGCCCTCGTTGTTTTCGGGGGGATTTTTGCCCCCCCGAGCCGCCCCTGGGTTCCGTGCCCCCGCCCCGAGCGGGGCCGGCGGAGCTGCGATCGCAGCGCTGACATTTGGGCCGCGCCGCAGCGCCGGGCGGGCAGAGCTGCGGGGGAATCGATTCTCCGCGCTCCGGGGCCGGAGACACAGCCAAACCCACGGGAGATCGGCCCTGCCCGCAGCTCCTGCTTCCCCCAAAAACCGGGAACGCTCCTGGGGCCGGGCAGGAGCAGCCGGGATGGGAAGGGAGAGGAGGGGAGGAGAAAAGGAAAAGGAAAAAGCAAAAGGAAAAGGAAAAGGAAAAAAGGAAAAGGGAACAGCCCGGAGCAGGGAAAGTCATGCCATCTGCAGGGCCAAACTGGGCAGTGCTGGGATTGCAAACTGGGACCAGTCTGCTCCTCCAGTGCCACACCCGCAGCTCAGAGAGGGGCGACAATGCAGGGAAAGGGGATTCCTTTCCCCTGGGGAAAGCACCCGGTGGAACCCGGGGACCTGTAGGGAACAGGGATAGTGGGATTTTGGGCACCCAGAGACTCGCTGGGTCCCAAATCCCCTGCGCTGCAGATGTGCAGCCCAGTCCCCGGGGCTGGGGGCTCAGGGTGGGTGCGGGGGATGCACTCAGAGGTGTTCCCAGGGGGATCCCAATCCCTCCCGGGGCAGGGCGGTGCCGATCCCCGCGGGGATGGGGAGGCTGAGGCACAGCACCGGGAGCGAGCCTGGGAAGGGGCTGAAGGCTCTGCAGTCAGCAAGGAAACCACTGGGAATCCCATTCCCCTGGGAAGCGGTGGGATGGGAGCTCTGGGAAGCCGGCGGTGGCATCTCCGCGCGCTGGTGGCACCTCAGTCCCCGCCTGGCTCTGCCCCGCAGAGCCTCGGGCCCGGAGCAGCTGCGGGAGCGGAGGTGCGGGAGCGGGGCTCAAGCCCAGCCCGGCTCCGCGGGGAGGAATGCGGCCCCCGGCTGGCCCCAGCCCGGCTGGCGGGCGACGTGCGGGGACAGCTGTGCCCGGTGACATCACCCCGGGGCTCCTTCTCCGGGGGAAAGAGGGGGAAGGAGCCCCGGCTGCCCTTAACCCTCCGCCTGCCGCGGCTCCGGGCAGCGGGGAACGGGGCGATGCCCGCACCCCAATCCCGGCGCAGGGACAGAAGAGTCACCCCGGCACCGGGCACAGAGGACAGAGAGCCGGGCTGGGTCACGGAATACCCGCGGCGTTCCCCCCTCCAGATGCCCAAAATCCAGCTGCGCTTTGTTCTCTCAGCCCCGGCTCTCTGTGGTGCCTCCATCCAGGGAACGCTGGGAGGGAGGGAGGGATGCAGGAAGGAAGGCAGGAAGGCAGGAATGAAGGCAGGAAGGCAGCTCCAGCTGGATGCAGGCGGAGGGAGAGACCCGCAGGGAGGATCGGAGCTGCCCTGGGCTCCTCTTCCTCGGCAGCTCTGCCCTCGGCTCGGGGGGTCACACATCAGTGAGGGGCAAACCCAGCCCCGGGCTGGTTTGGCTGTGCCCGGGAGGGGATGGCAGTGCCCAGGAGCTGTGCCAGCCCCCACGGCTCCATCCCCGCTGCAGGTGCCTGCCCGGGGGCTGCACATCTGCAGCTCTGCAGCTCGATTGGCTCAGAAGGGCTCTGCCAGACTCCACACCGAGGAGCCACTGCCTGTGTGGGCACTGGAGTGAGGTGGGAGGGCAGCTGAGGCACCCCAAATGCTGCCACATGTGGTGAGAAGTGATGAAAGTATTTATTAAGGGGTTTTAATAGATCCACCTTGGGCAACACAACCCAAAATGGTCACAAGATGAACTAAAATGGTCCCAAAATGCACAACTGGTCACGAGGGTCTCTCACTTTTTATCAGTTCTGCTCCATTTGCATATTGGAGTTAATTGTCCAGTTCCAGCTTTACCCCATGAAGTCCCATCCTCTATTTCTCTCTTTCCCATCCTGTTTTTCTCTCTTCAGCCCACGTTGTTTGTGCTCCTGGGCCTGAGATTTGGATCATTTGTCCTTGGTCCCAGGACCCAGGACAATTCCAGCTAGAGCAGGAATTGTTTTGTCTCCCTGCTCTGTGCACAGCTCACCATCCCCTGATGTGAAGCCCAGACCCACACACTAGAGCAGCACAGAATGTGAAAATAGAAAAGCCAAACCTGAGATATCAGCAGAGAATGTGAAAAACAGAAAAGCTAAACTTGAGATATCAGCACAGAACCTGAAGAATAGAAAATCTAAACCTGAGGCATGAGAAGGATTCAGAAATCACAGAACCATGGAATGGTTTGGGTTGGAGGGACCTCAGATCCCATCCAGTGCCCCCCTGCCATGGCAGGGACACCTTCCACTGTTCCAGGTGCTCCCAGCCCTGTCCAGCCTGGCCTTGGGCACTGCCAGGGATCCAGGGGCAGCCACAGCTGCTCCACAACCCCAAACCTCCCCCTGGGCTGCTGCTTCCCTGGAATCACCCACTTGGGAGTGACACCTGAGCCCCCAATGTGCTGCTCCCCTGGGCCCCCTTTCCCCTCCACCGCTGGCTGGAAACGACTGGGCCAGGCCCAACTGGGCTGGGCTCAACTGGGCCGGGCTCAACTGGGCCCGGCTTTGCTGCTGGGCTGGCAGGGGAGGATCATCTCGGGAGGGATGGGATGGATGGGATGGGATGGGATGGGATGGGATGGGATGGGATGGGATGGGATTTCCCCTCTCTCTCCCTGTGCTGGTGAAGCTCTGCACAGGTGGCACACAGAGAAGCTCCTTCTAACAGGGAAATTCCTGTCAAACACGAGGAAATCTGGGCTGGAAAAGGGAAATTCCCATCAGCGGGGCTGCAGCGGCCGCACCCCGGGGGGAGTGGCGCTCCCCGCGCTGCCCCTGGGACATTCCCGCTTTAGCTCCCACCGGGAATGAGGGAGAACAAGGGCAGGAGGTGGCTGAGGAGGGAGGATCTGGAATGGCACCTTTTGGGATGTGCCACGGAGGCTCTGCATCCCAGAGATCATAAATCAGAGCCTCTGGGAATGTCCTGAGCTGGAAGGGACCCACTGGGATCACTGATCCATCCCTGGAGGGATCACTGGGATCGCTGCTCTGATCCCTGGAAAGGTCACTGGGATCGCTGATTCCCCTGGCCTGGAACACCCCACCAATCCCACCCTGGGGCTGTCCAAGCGCTCCCGGAGCTCCGGCAGCCTCGGGGCTGTCCCCACGCCCCGGGGAGCCCGGGCAGTGCCCAGCGCCCCCTGCTCAGGTCCCTGACCCCCTCCCAACCTCCTGGCACAGCTCCAGCCCCCCTCAGGTCCATTTTCCCACGGAAATGGATAAATCAGCCTCGGGAGGGAGCTGAGCGGTTCCTCGCTGTCCCAACCGGGAGCAGCCGGTCAAACCAGGCTGAGCTCCAGCTCCTGACCCAGCACGGAGCATCCCGTGCCAAACCCGGACGTGCAGAGCCACGGCTTTGGGCTGAAGTGGTGATGGGGCAACCTGCCAAAATCCCGGCCCTGAGCCATTCCCGCCTCGGAGGAGCCCGGAACGGAGGGGTTTAGTCCATTCAGTCCAGGAATAGCAGAGCTGTCCCTGCCCTGTCCCACCCCTTGGCGCTGCCCTGCTCCTCGCCTGGCACAGGAGGGAGCAGCTTCCAGCAGGAAATCCCGCTTGGAGCCGGGATTCTGCTCCCTGCTGAGGGGCAGGGACTGAGCACAGAAGGATGAAGGTGAAATCCTCATTTTCCTGCAGGTTCTGTCCCTAAAACGGGAACTGCCCGGGTTCTTTCCACGCTGGGGCGGTTCGAGCCCCTTGGAGGACACGGGGCGCCCACCCAGCCCCGCGGGAGCTGCTCCCTCTCCCATTCCCGACCGAACCCTGTCCCAGCCGGCTCCAGCGCCCCTCCCTGTCCTCCGAGGATGAGGAGGGGTGATGTGGAGCCGCCCGGGCTGCGGGGAAGGCGATAATTCCCCCCTAACACCTGCACTTAGAGCCCGCGCCTCCCCCGTGCCAGCTCCTCTGAGGGCGCTGACAGCTCGCCGGGGGCTCCGGCCGCCGCTTCCCCGGGCTGGGCAGTGTGGGGAGCAGCTGCTGCCGGGGAGGGTCTCATCTTTCTGCTCCAGCCAGGGAGAGCCCGCCTGGAACCTTCCCCGGCTCCCGATTTCACCGGGAACGCCTCGGCTTTGGCACCGCTTCAGTCCCGGCTGGGGGGAGCCAGCTGCGGCTCCGGCTCGCAGCCTGGGAAAATATTCAGGGCTCCGGTTTTCCCCGAGAGGCCTGAAATCCAAGCGGCCTCAGCTCCGGTTCCCCCCTCCACCCTTCTCCTGCTCCTTTTCCATCCCCCTTTTCTCACCCAACCTCACGGCCCTCGTGGAAAATCCAGAGCTCGTCCCCTGGGGACAATGCTGTTCCTGGGGACAGCAGCCCACCCATGCCATGCCATGCCATGCCATGCCATGCCATGCCATGCCATGCCATGCCATGCCGTCCCCATTGATCCCATCCCATTCCATCCCCATTGATCCCACACCTCCCCTCCCTAAGGAAATGAACCTGTTCCCTCCCCGCTGGGTGATTCCACACAGTAATTCCCCCACAGTAATTCCAACCATTCCAAGATACTCCCTGAAGCTACACCCTCGTTTTCCAGCTTCCTGTGATTGGTGATGGAATATTTTCCTGTGCTTTTCCAGCTCCCAGACACAGAACACTCAGGAGGAACCTCCCAGTGAACGAAGAGCTCCACCCGTGCCCCTCACCCTGCAGCTGGGAATGCTGCAGATCCCTGTTTGATGGAGGAGGAATTCAGATCCAAAGGGGTTCCCCAGACTCCCACCCTGAATTCCCATCCCTGCTTGACAGAGGAGGAATTCAGATCCAAATCCAAGGGGGTTCTTCAGATTCCAGCCCAGCAGAGTGGACACAGACAGAATTCCCACAGATCCCCAGGACTCCTGTTTTGGGAAGTTTATCCCTGTTTGACCAGGAGGAGCTCCCCAGCAGCAATTCCTACAAGAGCCACCAATTTTCCCCAGCAGGGAGCTGGGGCACAGCCAGAGCCACTGGATTTTCAGTGGATGTCTCAGGGGTTTGGGTGCAGCCTGGTGTCCCCATCCCCAACTCCATCCCCACCTCAGTGGGGTTTGGGTGCACCTTGCTGTCCCCATCTCCATCCCCATCCCGGTGGTTTGGTGTCCCCATCTCCATCCCCATCCCGGGGGTTTGGTGTCCCCATCCCCATCCCTATCCCCATCCCCATCTCAGGGGTTTGGGTGCACCTTGGTGTCCCCATCTCCATCCCCATCCCGGGGGTTTGGTGTCCCCATCCCCATCCCTATCCCCATCCCCATCACTCTTTTCTTTTCTTTTCTTTTCTTTTCCATCTCCACCCCGGGGCTCTCCCAGCACCTGGAGCACGGGGACAGCCGCGGGACGCGATGGCAGCGGTGACAAACAAGGCAGAACAGCGCTTGTGACGCTCCGTGAATTAATCAGGAGCGGGGCCCGCGGGCTGGGCAAACAAGGCTGGAATCGCGTCCCGGCCTTGATTAAATTAGAGCTGAGCACTGACACAAACAGCCTCGGTAAACAGGGAACGGCCGCGGCCGAGCGGGGGGGACCCGGGCCGGGAGAGGCAGCGAGGGACGGACAGGGACTGCGGCAGGGTTTGGGCAAGGGAATGGATTTGGGCAGGGATGTAGGCAGGGGCAGTGATGTGGGCAGGAATTTGGGCTGGGATTTGGGCAAGGGCAGGGATCTGGGCACCGATTTGGGCAGGGGCAGGGATCTGGGCTGGGATTTGGGCCAGGGCACAGATCTGGGCAGCATGAAAGGGAGGCAGGGTCAGACAGGAGCCGGGAGAGGGAAGGGCTGGAGGGGAACAAGGGGAAGGCGATTTTTGTTTCCCTGAAAAGCCGAGGTCCAAAGGAAGGGATTTCTGTGAATGAGGAGAGCACAGCAGAAGTTCAAATGTCACCGGTGAGGGCACGGGGGGAGGGCAGCATGACGACTTTTCCTGCCTGAGGAAGGTGCTGGAACCCACGAGGCTGAGATGGATCCAGGAACAGCTCCAGAAACAGCTCCAGACACCGCTCCAAAACTGATCCAGGAACAGCTCCAGAACGGATCCAGGAACAGTTCCAGAACAGCTCCAGACACAGCTCCAGATGCGGCTCCAGAAGTGATCCAGGAACAGCTCCAGACACAGCTCCAGACACGTCTTCAGGAACAGCTCCAGAACTGATCTGGGAACAGCTCCAGGCACAGCTCCAGAACTGATCCAGGAACAGTTCCAGGCACAGCTCCAGAACAACTCCAGGCACTGCTCCAGGAACAGCTCCCGACACAGATCCAGGCACAGCTCCAGAACTGATCCAGGCACAGCTCCAGAACTGCTCCAGGAACAGCTCCTGATGCAGATCCAGGCACAGCTCCAAACACAGCTCCAGAATTGATCTAGGCACAGCTCCAGGACCAGCTCCAGGACCAGCTCCAGCCTGGCTGAGCTCCAGAGGGGCCAAGCCCAGCCCTGGCAGTGGCTGAGCCCTGACCTGTCTGAGATATCGATGGACTCTGAGGAGCTGGGGTTTGGCACCAGGCTGGTTCTGCTCCCCTGGCAGTGCCAGGCTCCCTCCTCACACCCTGCCTGTCCCTCGTGGGCAGCCCCTTCCCAACGTCTCATTTATCTCACTGGGATCAGAATTCTGGGATCAGTCAGGAATGACCTGACTGAGTGTGCTGGAGGTGGGTCAGCGTGGAGCCTGTGGGAGCAGAACCCACCCAGCCCCTTCTCCTCCCGTTCCGGGAGCTCTCCCCCCTCCCACCCAGATACAATCGATAATTTCTGAAAGCCTGGGCCCTCCCCAGAGCCGAGAATTCTGGGATCAGTCAAGAATGACCTGACTGAGGGTGCTGGAGGTGGGTCAGCCTGTGGGAGCAGAACCCACCCAGCCCCTTCTCCTCCCGTTCCGGGAGCTCTCCCCCCTCCCACCCAGATACAATCGATAATTTCTGAAAGCCTGGGCCCTCCCCAGAGCCCAGCCCGAACCTGATCCGAGCGAGGATGCTCCAAAAGTGAGGGAATCTGGGAGAAAACCTCCAACAGTGGCTCGAAGTGAGGAAGCTGCTCACCTCGAGTGTGGCTGGGAGTGAGGAAGGGACTGGGGGGAAGAAGCGAAGGGTCTGGGGTGGGCCTGGGGCGAGCCCGTCCCACTGAGGGGGTGCGGGAGGGATGAGCGGTTCCATAGGAAATGCGGCCGTGGGAGGGATCCTGCAGCACTGCAAACTGCTCCCAGCCCCAGGGCACGAAGGGGCGTCCCGAAACCTGCCCGGGGCTGGGGTGGGATCCGGGATGAGATAAAGGAGTTTCTCTGCACACACCTCGTGGAGCACCGGGAGTGAGAGCTGTGAGATGGAGCAGAGCCGCTCCCATTAATCCATTTATCCCCTGATCCCTGTGCCCCGCCCGCATCCCGCACACACCCCCACCTTCTCCTGCGGGGAACTTCGAGAGAGTTAAGGATTCTTTTCTTTTCTTTTCTTTTCTTTTCTTTTCTTTTCTTTTCTTTTCTTTTCTTTTCGGATTCTTTTCTTTCTTTTCTTTTCTTTTCTTTTCTTTTCTTTTCTTTTCTTTTCTTTCTCACTCTTTTCTCTCTTTCTTTCTCCTTCCTTCTCTCTTTCTTTCTGTCTTTTTCTTTCTCTTTTCCTCTCTTTTAATTTCTTTCTCCCTCCATCACTTTCTCTCTTTTTTCTCTCATTTTATTCTCTCTCTCTTCCTCCTTTTTTCCTCTCTCTTATATTTCTCTTTCTCTCCCCCTTTCCCCCTTTTTGTCTCTTTCTCTCTCCCTTTCTCCCCTTTTCTCTCCCTTCTCTTGCTCTCTCTCCACACCTCGTTTCTCCCTTTTTTTCTCTCTTTCTCTCTGCATTTCTCTCGCTCCCTTCCCTCTCTCCCAGCCCGGAAAGCCGGAGCTGGGGCGATCCCTTCCCCGCCCTCCCCAGCCCGGCTGCGGCAGCGAATTTCCAATTTTCAGCTCATCTCAAGGTCGTGCCAAGAGGCGCAGAGGCCCTGGTAGGACATAATGGCAGAAGAATTGTAAATGTTGCTTTTAGTGAATGCGGAATGAGGCAGGGCCAAGGAGGGGAAATTTTCCATCCGGAGAAGGGAATGCATTTTCTGCCGCCCGCGCCGCATTAGATTTCCAGAGGTGCCCGGCACCAGGTACATGTCATTAGTAACACTTTGCGTGGTAATGAATCCTTTTATTTCCCTTCCACACAGCTCATGAATACATAAAGAGCCGCTCGGAGCCGCATCTGCCTCAGCTGCGGGAGCCTCTCGGAACTCAATTCCGCGTCCTCTCCAGCCGGGCGAGAGCGCAGCTGGGGCCGCCTTAAAGGCGCCGGGAGCGGCGGGCAGAGCTCGGGGAAGGGACGGGACCGAAAGCGGGGTAGTTATCGATAGCCTCGGGTACACCTCGGGCAGGGGCTGCACCCAAAAATGGAGCACGGCTCATGGTTTTCACACTTTTATAACTTTGGTCCTTTTGCGTATTGGGGGTTAATCCTCCAATTCCAGCTTCAGGTAATGAAGTCATGTACCCCAAGTTTGCTCCCCCAGCTCCCTTTTGTTTAATCTCTCGGGGCCTGGGGCAGTGAGGTGTCCTTGACTGCCAGGCCTGGAGAGGAATTGCTGTGTCTGCCCAAAACGGGAGAACAGCAGCTGCCACTGCGTGTGGAGTTCGGAGTTCTACACTAAAGAACTGCGGGATCACAAATACATGGAAAATATAAAAGTTCAATTCCTGAGGCACCACGGGGAGTTCGGAAAACCTCCCAGAAATCCCGGCCCGGAGCGGAGAACCTCCCCGGGTCCTCCCGTTCCCAGCGGCCTCCCCAGGGAGGAGCCTGGCCAAGCCCCGGGGTGGCCAAAATGGGCTCGGGGTGGGACTTTGGGCACCTGGAGTGCGGCCGGTGCCGGTGCCAGCGGGAAAACCCTTCCGAGCAGGGAGGAGGTGATGCCTGGGGCCTTCCTGGGCTTCCCGACAGGAATTCCAGCGGCACGGATCCCCTGGGTCTGCAGGGAAGGGTTCTGCTTCCCTTTGGAGGCTTCGGATTCCCTAATGATGGGAAATTGATGGGAAGGAATAATTAAAACCAAAAATCAACAAAAAGGTAAAAATAACAAAATAATTAAAATTTAAAGAAATAAAAATAAAATTAATAAATAATACAAAGGTAGCGATGGTGAGGATGATGATGGTCGTGATGATTGATGATGGTGATGATGATGATGATGATAGTACCCCAACCTCTGATGCTTTTGGAGACGGGGAAATTGATAGGAAGTAATAATTAATATAAGAATAAAATTAATAAATAATACAAAGGCAGTGATGGTCATGGTGGTGATGATGATGATGATGGTGATGATGGTGGTCATGATGATGGTGAAGATGATGATGGTGGTGATGATGGTGATGACAATGATCATGATGGTGATGACAATGACGATGGTGATGATGATGATGATGACGCCACCCCAACCCCCGGTGCTTTTGGCTCTCCACGTCCCCTCGGGGCACAGCAGCTCTGTCCCAGCGTTCCGGACAATCCCGGGCACCTGTGGCGTGTGCCTGGAGCCGAAAGCCAGCCTCGAGCCCCGGCACGGCCCAGCCCGGCTCGGCCCAGGGACCCTCCTGAGCTCCCTCCAGCCCTTCCCTGGGGCCCCAGAGCTTCCCTGCAAAGCCATTCCCACCCCGGGGCAGCCTGGAGCATTCCCAGCTGGAAAGGAGAGGCTGGGAAGGGTTTGGAGATTCCCAGGTGGGGTGGGGACCAGAGAGTTGCAGACACCCCAGAAATGGGAGGGTATTTGGGAAATGGAAGGTTCGGGAAAGGGGAGGTTTGGGAAATGGGAGGGTTGGGAAGTGGGAGGTTCTGGGAGGAGCTGGCTCTGGGAAGCCCCAGCTCTTCCCAGCCGGGCCAGGAGTGAGATCCAGGGATCATTGCCCACCTGGAACATGGGCTGACATCCAGCATTCCCGACATTCCCACACCCCGTGGGCTCAGCAGGGTCAGGGTGGATCCTCCCAGCACTGGGAATCCCTTGGGAAGGGTTCAGAGGGTCCTGAGCAGAGCCGGGGGTGGTTCCAAATTCCGGAGCTGTTTGGGAAGGGCTCTGGAATGGGGCCAGCTCTGGGGCCAGCAGGGAAGAGCGGCTCTGTCCCAGCACCCAGAGTGAACTCGGATCTGCTTTTCCTGTGTCCCATCCCAAAGGGAGTCTGGCTCCAGGAGCAGCTCAATGGAGACACATCTGGGTTAGTTTGGGTTGAAATCCTATGGGAATGGGAGTGGGAATGGGGAATGTTCCTGGGGAGGCCAGCAGTGTGTGGACCCTTTGTCTGCAGTTTGGGTTAAAGGAATGAACTCTGGGGAAACAAACCCCAAACACCAATAAAACACCAAAACCCAATAAAACCCCAAAGCTGAGCCCCAGCCATGGCCCCATGGAGGGCTGCCCTGGGGCCAGAGCTATCCTGGGAATGCTCTTGGTGTGCTCCAGCCTCTCCTGGAACTCATTCCTGAGTTCCCAGCATGGAGAAGGAGGGGTCCCTCCATCCCCATCCCCATCCCCATCCCCATCCCATCCCATCCCATCCCCACTGCCCTGTGCTCCTTTCCCTGCCTGACTCCTCCTCTCCTCCTTTTTGAGAAAGACCCCACGATTTTGTTTTTATTTAATTTACTGAGTGCAGACCAAGCAGCTCCAGCTCCCACTGAAAAGCTTTTTTTCTTCCCAAATTCTGAATAATTTCTCAGCTGAAATTATCGACCGCCTGAAAAGCGCTGCTCAGCACTTCTCTGCCCTGGTGCAGCTCTCCAGCCCAAAATCAATATCTGTTACTGGATAGCAGGAGCTGCCAGGTTTTCGAGATGAAGGTGGGGAAAGTTAAAAGAATATGTTAATAAAAAATGAAATTATTTATAGTGGGAGCTGATTCCAAGGCTGCTCTGCCTCTCCTGACCCAGGGCTGCGAGAATCCACAGGAAATCATTCCCTGAGAGCATCCAAGTACTGAACACCAGGATTTCCTCGTGGACAGCTCACAAGGATTCCAGATTTTGGTGAAAAATCTGGGAGCTGCATCAGCCCAGCAGCCACAGGAACTGCTCACCACCAAAAATCTAATTTTTTTCACAAAACTTCTCTGAATTCCCAAACTGAAATGGAATGAATCCTTCCCCATCCCTGCTTGGTGTGCTGCTGAGCAGGACACCGATCCCAGAACATGAATTTGGAGTGAAAGCTCCACATTTTAGGAGTAGAAGCTGAGGAATGGGGATGGAGGTCAATAAACCTTGAGGGAACCGAGGCTGGAGCCATCCCAGTTCCTGTGGGGACGCTGCAGGCAGGGACAGCTTTGGGGAGGAGGGATGGAAATCCTGGGAAAAGGGATTTTATAGTGAAAACCAAGGATTGAGAGCTGCTGCTCAGGAGAAACCTGCCTGTCCATCCCTGGATTCCTGCAGGAGGACGGGACCCAGCAGGGAGGAAAGGGCCAAACCCCGCCCGAGCTTTCCCAAAATCCAGCACAAAACCTGGGAACATCGGAGCTGGGCCCAAAATCCAGGATTATCCTGCCCCACTCCAGGAGAATGGATTGGAATGGAGGCAGCTTTTAAACTCAGGCTCACCCCAAGGGGAACTTCCCAGCCCGGTCCTCCCAGTCTGGAATCCCAGGAAAACACAGGGAATCCTGGAAAAATCCTGGAATGGCTTGGCTTGGAAGGGCCTGGAATCCCATCCAGTGCCACCCCTGGGCAGGGCCACCAGCCTGTCCCAACCCAACCAACGTCCCTTGGGAGTCCCAGGGATCCTGGGGCTTCTCTCGGAATTCCAGCCCAGCCAGGAATTCCTTCCCAAAATCCCCCCCAAACCCCTCTGCTGCTGATGTTCCATGGAGGGGCTGGAAAAGGCCAAGCCTGGCACGGCTGCACCCCAGGCCCTGCCCGGCCTCCCCACCCGGGTTTGTTTTTAGGATTCCCTAAAAAAATAGGGGAGACAAAGGGACAGAGCCATCCTGGGATGGGCAACCAGGATGGGCTGGGAAAAACTCACTGGAAGGCTGTCAAAAATGATGATTTACCCCAAAAATTCCCCTTATTATTTCTTTATTTTACTCTGAAAATGGTCCAAATTATTTCTGTATTTTACCCCCAAATTTCCCCATAATTTCTGTATTTTCCCCCAAAATTCCCCCTGCCATTTCTGTATTTTACCTCCAAAATTGCCTCTATAATTAATGTATTTTAACCCCAAAGGTCACCTTATTTTTCCCATATTTTGCCCCCAAATTTCCCTATCAATTTCCATATTTCCCAAAAAATTCCCCTTGTTATTTCCGTATTTTCCCCCAAAATTCCCCTTATTAATTCTGTATTTTCCCCTGAAAATTCCCCCTATAATTTTTGTATTTTACCCCCAAAATTCCCCCTATAACTTCTGTATATTCCACCCCCAAAATTCCCCCATCTATTTCCATATTTCCCCCAAAATTCCCTTTGTTCTTTCTGTATTTTACCGCCAAAATTCCCCTTATTATTTCCATATTTCCCCCCAAAATTCCCCTTATTAATTCCGTATTTTCCCCTGAAAATTTCCCCTATAATTTTTGTATTTTACCCCCAAAATTCCCCCTATAATTTCTGTATATTCCCCAAAATTCTCCCTATTATTTCTGTATATTCCCCAAAATTCTCCCTTTTATTCCTGTATTTTACCCTTATATTCCCCCTGTCATTTCTGCATTTTTACCCCCCAAACTCCCTGTCTCCCTCCTTTCCAAGCCGGATTTCCAGCACTCATCCTGCTGTTCCTGCTGGATTTTCCCGGATAGCGATGGGGGGCAAATCCCCCCCCTCCCGGCCGTGCTGTGCCCCCCAAATTCCAGCTCCTCCCGCGTTTCCCAGCCCCGTAATTCCCGGCCTTCCCCTCCCTCCCTGCGGGGGTCAGCGCCCCTCTGATCCCCCTTGTAGCCGCACCCGGCCAGGGGAGCATAATGGAAAAATAATTAAAAAATAAAAGGAGCGGAATGGGAGCGGGGCGCGGGGAGGGGCGCGGGCGATGCGCGGAGCCGCCAGATAACGGGCAGATGTGATTTTTGCAGATAAGCGTAGTAATTTAGATAAATCTCGAGGCTTTAGAGCCTTTCGCTTGCGTCCCTTTTCTTTCTGTCTGATTTTTTTTTTTCAATTTTATCTCGCGAGTCAAGAGGAGGGGGAGCGGGGAGGAGGGAGGGGGGGAGGTTTAATCTTTGGGGAGTTTTGCTTTTCTTTTTAATGTGTTTTTCCCCAGAAGGTGGGATGGCGGGAGCCGCTCTCCCCCCACGCACACACACACGAGCGCGCGTGAGCCCGGGCTATGTTTTTTAAAAGCAGCGGACAAAAATCAAAATATTTGAAAATGTATTTCATGGTAATTATGTCATATTTCATGGGCTGATGCCACTACTGAAAGAGAGCCTGAATGCCTTAATTTGTATAGAAATTGTAATCATTTGTTCATTTCAAGGTGAAAATTGCATTTTTTAATTTAAATTGTATCCTGCGTGATAGTCTATTATCTAGTAAAATTGTCTCCATGTCTGAATGCCTTATATGCAGCTGCAATGCTTGTTACAAATCCAGTTATATTCATAAAAGCTTTGTCCATGTCTCGGGAAATGTGAACAGTTTCTTCTGGGTTTCTTCTCTCCCTTTTTTCCTTTTTTCCCCCCTCTCCCCTCCCATCCTCGTCCTCCCCCCTCTTCCCCCTCGGATTTTTTTTTAACTTTTTTTTTTTTTTTTGGTCTCCTGGTTGAAATAAACCCAAATCTGCCATTAATAATAATTAGCCTGGCTCTGTACAAAAGGCAGTCCTGGGTGGAATTCGGGGTGAGGGACGTGCAGGAATCAGCCAGGATTCCTGGATACTTTATTTATTTATTTATCTTTATTTATTTATTTCCCAGTCAGGGAAAAAAAAAAAAAAGAAAAAAGAAAAAAATGGGATGAGAGGAGGGAAAGGAGAAAGGAGAGAAAGGTGGGGATGAGGGGAGAGGGTCCGTGAGGCAGATCCGGCACAGGAAACCCCATCCCAAAGGAGCTGAGGGAGGGATGGCAGTCAAATTTTGGGATTTTATGAGGGAGGAGGGAGCTTTGCTTTCCGTTCCTGGCTGTAGGAGAATATTCCCAATATTTTCTATCAGGAGCTGCCCCGTGCTGCCTCTGGATCTGAGCTGTTCCCTGGTGGATTTTGGGGATGTCCAGGGGGTGCTGAGGGAAAGCAGAGCCTGAGGAGGGAATTGGGGTGTCAGGGATCCCCCAGCCCCAGGAAAATGGGATTTCCTCCCCTCCTGAGTCCTGTTCCACTCCCAGGGAATTTCAAGAGGGAATTGTGGTGTCCAGGACTCCCCAGCGCCGGGAACAGCGGGATCTTCTCCCCTCCCGGGTCCTGTCCTGCTCCTGTGGAATTCCCTGGGGAATTGGGATGGAGGGAAGCACAGACACCCCGAGCTGGGCCTGCTGCACCCCTGAGGGGCACCTGGGAACCTCCAGGCGGGAAATCCTGCTCCCCAGGCTGCTTTCTCCTGGGAACGTGGATTTGGGAATGCTGCACCTCACTCTGCTCCCTTCCCCTCCCCTAGCACCCCTTTCCTAGGAAAACTCTCCCCAAAAGGAATTTTCCCAGCCTGGAGCAGAAAACGGGAATGCTGGCACAGGGATGAGGGAAGGGAATGCTCTGGGAATGCAGGATGAGCTGAACTCCCACGTTAACATTGTTAAAATTCCGGGCTGCTCTGCGCCAGGTGAGCGCGAGGCCGGGCCGGGATCTTAATTACAATTAATCCCGAAAAAAGAAAGGAGCGGGCCTGGCGTGGAAATCCTCCCTGAGGGATTTAATTCCCTCCCGTGTCCCTGGCCCCGCTCGGAACTCCCTGATTTTATGCAGGGCCACAGCCCAGTTTAATCAGCTCCGGAGCTGGAACCGCTCGGGAAGCACCGAGAGCTCCAGCTGGGGGGAGCAGAATCCTTGGAATACGGGAATATGGGGCAGGAGCTGGATATGGGGCAGGAAAACATCCCTGGGGTCAGGAACAGGGGATATGGGGCAGGAAAACATCCCTGGGATCAGGAATAGGGACCTGGATATGGGGCAGGAAAATATTCCTGGGATCAGCCATGGGGAACATGGGGCAGGAGCTGGATATGGGGCAGGGAAACATTCCCTGGGATCAGGAACAGGGGATATAGGGCAGGAAAACATCTCTGGGAACAGCAACCTGGGTGTGGGGCAGGAAAACATTCCCTGGGATCAGGAACAGGGGATATGGGGCAAGAAAACATTCCTGGGATTAGCCATGGGGAATATGGGTCAGGACCTGGATATGGGGCAGGAAAACATCCCTGGGATCAGGAATGGGGGACATGGGGCAGGAAAACATCACTGGGAACAGGAGCAGGGGATGTGAGGCAAGGAAACATCCCCAGGATCAGGGACTGGGAACAGGATCCTGCCAGGGCGGGTGCATTCCCGGTGGGATTTGCTGGGAATGTGGCTCCTCTCGGAGCGAGAGGTTTGGGAGGTGGGAGTGGCTGGGTTAGGGGTTATTGACCCAAAATATTTACTTACAATAATATCGAGAAAATACCTGAAATAATACCCACAATAATACCCAAATGAAATATCTAAATAATATACCTAGATAAAATACCCAAGTAACACATCTAAATTAATACCTAAATAAAATAACTAAACAACATATCTAAAATCACACTTAAATAAGTACTGAAAAAACCCTTAAAAATCCCCTAAAATAATACCTAAATAAAATACATAAATCAAATACCAAAATAACATACCTAAGTAACACACCTAAAATAGTATCTGAATAAATTACCTAAAGTAATATGTAAATAAAATTCCAAAATAAAATACCTAAAATAATACCCAAATTAAATACATAAATAGAATACCTAAATAACACATCTAGATCAAATACCTAGTAACATACCTAACATTATACCTGGAAAAATTACCTTAGGTAATATGTGAATAAAATACCTAAATAAAATATCTGAAATAATACTTAAATGAAATACATAAATAAAATACTGAAATTACACACCTAAAATAATACTTAAATAAGTACTGGAAAACCCCCCAAAAAAAACCAATGTAAAATGATACATAAATAAAATACTTAATACCTAAATAAAAGCCTAAATAAAATACCTAAATAAGTACCCCAAAAGACCCCTAAAAATACCTAAAATAATACCTAAATAAAATCCCTGAATAAAATCCCTATAAAATATCTACATAAACCAGCTAAAAACCACCCAAAATTGGTTTTTGCTCCTCCTCCACCCCTGAGGAATTGTGATCCCAAAAAGGGGCTCCAGGCATTCCCAAAGGCTGTCCCTGATCCCCACAAAACTTTGGGATTAATTCCCCTTGGGTGCCTGAGCCAGAGGGAAAAGGCTTTTCCCAGGGGCTGGGATTCCAGCCATGGGGATGGGAATGGGGGTGGGAAGGGATCCCTTCCAGCCCAGCATATTCCATGATCCCATGGTTTCTAATCCTACAATTCCATGATTCCATAACCCTGTAATGCCATGGTTCCATAATCCTACAATTCCATTATTCTATTCTATTCTATTCTCACAATTCCATGATTCCATAAACCTACAGTTCCATGATTCAGTAATCCTACAATCCCGTGATTCTATAATCCTACAGTTTTATGATTCCATAAATCCACAATTCCATGAATCCCTGATCCTACAATTCCGTGAGTCTATAATCCTATAGTTCTATGGTTCTATAAACCCACAATTCCATGATTCTATAATCCAATAGTTCTGTGATTCTATAGTCCTGAATTCCATGATTCCATAATCCTACCATTCCATTATTTTATAATCCTGTAGTTCTGATTCTATAAACTCACACTTCCATTATTCCCTAACCCTATATTTTTGTGATTCTATAATTCCACAATTCCATGATTCCATAATCCTACAATTCTGTGATTCTAGCACCCTGCATTTCCATTATTCCCTAATCCTATATTTCTGTGATTCTATAATGCTATAATTCCATGATTCCATAATCCTATAATTGTGTGATTCTATAAACCCACAATTCCATGATTCTATAATCCTATATTTCTGTGATTCCGTAATCCTACAGTTCCATTATTCTATAACCCTGCAAATCCATTATTCCATAATCCTACAATTCCATTATTCTATAATCCTATAGCTCCATGATTCTATAAACCCACAATTCCATGATTCTATAATCCTATATTTCTGTGATTCCATAATCCTACAATTCCACGATTCCCTGATCCTACAATTGTGTTTTTCCACAATCCTACAATTCTGTGATTCCATAACCCTGCAATGCCATGGTTCCATAATCCTGCAGTTCTGTGATTCTATAAACCCACAATTCCACGATTCCCTAATCCTATAATTCTATGATTCTATTTACCCACAATTCCGTCATTCCATAATCCTACAATTCCATGATTTTATAAACCCACAGTTCTATGATTCCATAACCCTACAGATCCGTGTTCCATAATTTTACGATCCCGTGATTCTATAATCCTAGAGTTCTGTGACTCTATTTACCCACAATCCCACAATCCCACAATCCCGTGATTCTGTAATCCTACAATTCTATGATTCCATATACCCACAATTTCATGATTCTATAATCCTATAATTCTGTGATTCCATAATCCTACAAATCCACTATTCCCTGATCCTACAATCCCATAATTCTATAATCCTATAATTCTGTGATTCTATAATCCTGCAATTCCATGATCCTATAATCCCATGATGAAAGGAACAGGAAACCCTGCTCGGGATGGGCACCTGCACTTCCCAAAAAACCCAGGCACCAATGCTAAGTGGGAATTCTGGAGCTGCTTCCCCAGTTTTGGGGAGCAGGAGCTGAGGCTGGGGAGGGAGGCAGTGTGGGGCTCCTCCTCCCACGGGAATTCCTGGGAATTCTGCTTCCAGGGGCCCGGATCACCCTTTGGGATGGATTTTCTGCACCCATAAAAATCAGGATCCCAAACCTGCCCCAAAACCTTCCCGGATTCCCAAACCCAGCCAAAACCTTCCCAGAGCACCCACAGCCGGCAGGGCCAGGGTTTGCTGCCCCCCTTTCCCCCAAATCTTTGGGATTTGGGGATTGGCCAGGATCTGGGGACGTGGGCGAGGTTCTGGCCCTTAAACCAACATGAAATTCCAGCTGCAAAACTGCCTCGGGAATCCCCGGTGCTGGGAAAGGCGACGGAAGGAGGGAGAGATGGAAAGGGGCTCAGACCCCTTCCCCTGACACATTTCATTTGAACAACAAGAACCTTTCCCAAAAGGTTCAATTGCTGAGTTTGGAACAAAAAGGGAGGAAAAAAAAATTAATTTTCTTTAGTCTGAGCTTCAAAGAATGTCCTGAATCTCAGCTCAGAAAGAGAAAAATGTTTTGTTTTCCTTCCGGGCTGTTCCTCCCGTTCCTTGGGAAAGGAATGAGGTGGGAAGAGCCTCGCTGTGGAAACGGGATTTGTCTGCTCCTCAAATTCCCCCTGAGAATGGAATAATGGGATTGCAGGATTGCAGAATCATGGAATTGATCAGAGAGCTGTGGAATTCTGGGATTATAAAATCACAGAATTGTGGAATTGCAGGATTATGGGATCACTGGATCATAGAATTGTCGGATTATGGAATCATGGAATTGCAGGATCAGAGACTCATGGAATTGTGGGATTATGGAATCACAGAATTGTGGAACTGCAGGATCAGAGAGCAAAGGAACTCTGGGATTATAAAATCACAGAACTGTGGAATTGAAGGACTATGGAATCATGGAATCATGGAATTGCAGGATTATAGAATTGTGGAATTGCAGGATTATAAAATGGAATAATGGAATTGTAGGATTATGGAATCATAGAATCATGGAATTGAAGGATCAGAGAGCCACAGAACTTGGATTATAAAATCACAGAATAATGGAATTGTAGGATTATGGAAGCACGGAACGGTAGGATCAGAGAATCATGGAATTGCAAGGTTCTAGAATGACAGAATTATAGGATAATAGAATTATGGAATTGCAGGATCAAACAGTTATGGGACTGTAGGATTATAGAATCACGGAAGTGTAGAATTATAGAATCAGGGAACAATGGAATTGTAGAATTATGGAATCATGGAATTGCAGGATCAGAGAATCATGGAATTGCAAGGTTATGCAATCACAGAAGTATAGGATTATGAAATCATGGAATTGCAAAATCAGACAATCATGGGATTGTAGGATTATAGAATAATGTAATCATGGAAGTGTAGGGTCAGAGAACCATGGATTTGCAGGATTATAAAATCACAGAATCATGGAGTCAGGAATTTGCAGGATTGTAGAGTTGTAAAATTATAGGATGATGGGATCATAGGCCTGTAGGATTATAGAATCAGAGAATCATGGAATTGCAGAATGATGGAATAATGGAATTGCAGGATTCTAGAATCACAGAATTAGAGGAATATATAATCAGATAATTATAGGATTATAGAATAATGGAATTACAGAATTGTAGGCTTGTGGAATCATGCAAGTGCAGGATTATAGAGTCACAGAATGATGGGATTATGGAATCATGGAATTGCAGGATCAGAGAATTATGAAATCATGGAATTGTAGGATTATCAAATCACATAAATGTAGGATTGTACAACCATGGAATTGTAGGATTATGGAATCATAGAACTGTAAAATTATAGAATCACAGAAATATAGGATTATAGAATCATGGATTTGCGGGCTTATAGAATCATAGAAATATAGGATTATAGAATCACAGAATTGTAGGTTTATGGAATCATGGAATTGCAGGGTTATGGAATCATGGAATTGTAGGATTAGAAACCATGGAATCATGGAATATGCTGGGCTGGAATGGATCCATCAGGATCATCAAGTCCAAGAGTAACTGTGAGAGTATCCAGGAAAATAATGGAAATATTCAACTTTTTTTTGGTTATAAAGTTGAAAAGGAAGTGTGAGTTGCTCCTCTGGGGGTTTTGCCCTACAGAACCAGGATTAAATTATTGATATTTAGGGATTTTCCTGTGCTCGGGGTCTCTGCGGGCTTGGAATCCCTCTGGCCTTGGCTCCCTCCAGCAGCAAAACACAGAATTCCAGGAGAATATCAGAACTCTAGAGGAATATGGAAATTCCAGGGGAACATCCAGTGTGGGGGTCAAGGGAAGCTGTGAGGGACACAGAGGTCCTGGAGGCCAGAGGGAAGAGCTGTGACCCCAGATAACAATAAATATATATATAAAAATCAAAACCAAAACTAAAATATAAAAATAGAAAAATGAATAAAAATAATAATTAAAAATAAATAGAGAATAAGAAATAAAAATAATAAAGGAATAAATAATAAATAATAACGGAATAAATAAGATTAATTAAATAAAATAAAAATAACCCCCCCAAAAATAAAAAATAAATAAATAAAAAATAAAAAATAAAAAACAAACCCCAAGAAATAATAAATAAATGGCAGGAAAGGAGCACAGTTTGCCCCCCAGGACACAGGGACAGTCCCTGCCTGCCTTGGTCTCGGGTCCCTCGCAGGGGCTGGGCTGTGCCAGGGCCAGCAGAGCGGTCACCCGGGCTGGGAGCTGATTTATCAGCGCCTTATCAGCTCCTTATCAGCTCATTATCAGCTCCTTATCAGCTCCTCATCACTCCTTACCGCCGGACTAACGCCCCGGGAAGGGCGGGATGGGGCCGGGAGCCGGGAGAGGGCAGCGGAGAGGGTCTGAAAGCAGGGATGTGGCCGGGAATAACGGCACCGTGTCCTAGTGTCACCCTGCTTTGGTGTCGCCGTGGTTATAGTGCCACTGTGATTTTAATGTCACCCTGTTTTGGTGTCACCAGGTTTATAGTGACACCGTGTTTTTAATGTCACCCTGTTCTGGTGTCACTGTGTTTTTAATGTCACCGTGATTATAGTGTCACCGTGATTTGAATGTCACCCTGTTTTGGTGTCACGGTGTTTACAGTGTCATTGTGACTGTAATGTCACCCTATTTTGGTGTCCCTGTGTTTATAGTGTCACTGTGCTTTTAACGTCACCCCATTTGAGTGTCACCAGATTTAGAGGGTCACCGTGTTTATAATGTCACCTTGCTTTTAATGTCACCTCGTTTAGGTGTTACCATGTTTATAGTGTCACTGTGATTTTAATGTCACCCCGTTTTAGTGTCACTGTGGTTTTTAACGTCACCCTGTTTTGGTGTCACTGTGTTTATAGCGTCACTGTGCTTTAAATGTCACCCCATTTTAGTGGCACCACGTTTGGGGTTCCTGGACAAACGGGATCCCCTTCCCAACACCCCAGGTGTGACCCCGTGGAGGGCTCGGAGCTGCCTTCGGCAGCAGCTTCTGATTTTCCCCCCTGGAAAAATCCAGCAGGTCCGGGTGGGATACAGCTCCTGAAAGGCGGCTGTGCTCAGCTGGGGTTGGTGTCCTTCTCCAGGAACTGACAGAACCACAGGACACAGCCTCAAGCTGCACCAAGGGAAATATAGAGTGGATAACAGGAAAAAGTGTTTTACAGAAAGGGTGACAAAGTTCTGGAATGGCTGCCCGGGGAGGTGGTGCAGTCACCATCCCTGGCTGTGTTTAACAAAGCCTGGATGTGGCACTGGGGGCCAGGGTTCAGCTGAGGGGCTGGGGCTGGGCTGGACCTGATGATCTTGTAGGTCTCTTCCAACCTGGGATTATGTGATTCTGTGAATTCTGTGAATTCTGTGAAACTGGGAAATCTGTGAATTCTGGGATTCTGTGATTTTGTGATTTTGTGACTCTGTGAATTCTGTGATTCTGTGAATTCTGTGTGATTCTGTGAAGGCTGTGATTTTTCTGATTCTGAGAATTCCGTGAATTCTGTGAATTCTGTGAATTCTGTGTCTGGGGTGGGAAGGGGCTCATGGCAGATCCCACACGCCATTCCCGCAGGACACGGGGAGGGATCTGGGCTGAGGTTGGTGATGGTTCCCACACGAGGCTGAGCCTCTCTGGCCGTGATTTCTGCAATTTTGGGGTTCGGGGCAGTGCGGAGCCCTAGGCATCATGCCAGAACTGCAGTTTCCAGCTCATTCCTGACAGGTTTTCCAGGGATCCCTATTGGGCCCTCCCAAACCCTGCAGCCCAGAGCTCCCCCAGCCCTGCCAGCCTCCCCCCAGCCCCATCTGGGGTGGGCAGCCCTCGGCTCAGGGGCTCCCCAGTTTCCCATTTTCTCAGAACTGTGGCTTATCCCAGCACTGGGAGCAGTTGGGGTTCAGGGGTCTCAGGGAGGGGCTGGAAAAGGGGGTGCAGGTGGGGGGGAGTGCAATCCCAAAGCCCTCAGGCCTCCCCTGAGCCGAGGGCAGACCCCAGGCTGGCAATTCCAGCCCTTCCTGCTCCCCAGACTCAAACCTGGGCAGTGTCCATCCCACAGTTGATGTTTCCCACCCCACACTTGGTGTTTCCAATCCCACACCTGGTGTTTTCCACTCCACATTTGGTGTTTCCAATCCCACACTTGGTATTTCCAATCTCAAATTTGGTGTTTCCCACCCCACACTTGGTGTTTCCAATCCCACATTTGGTGTTTTCCACTCCACACTTGATGTCTCCCACCCCACGTTTGATGTTTCCCATCCCACATTTGGTGTTTCCAGTCTCATATTTGATGTTTCCCATCCCACATTTGATGTTTTCCACCCCACAGTTGGTGTTTCCCACTCCACACTTGGTGTTTCCCATCCCACATTTGGTGTTTCCAATCCCACACTGGTGTTTCCCACTGCACATTTGGTGTTTCCAATCCCACACTGGTGTTTCCCATCTCACACTTGGTGTTTCCAATCCCACACTTGGTGTTTCCAATCCCACAGTGGACGTTTCCAATCCCACATTTGATGTCTCCCACCCTACTCCAGCTGTTTCCCACCCCACATTTGATGTTTCCCATCCTGGGGTGACCCCCCTGGCTTTGTGGGGCCGGGCAGCTCCTGGGGTGACCCCTCTGAGGAGGGACAGCCTCAAAGCCCCAGGGCCGCTCATCTCCGCTCGGCCCAGCGCGGCTCGGCTGGAGATCAGCTCCTGTTCCCGGGATCCAGAACCTCTCCCGGTGCACTCCTGAACCCAGGCCTTTGTTCCCAAGGTTTATTCCCAGCCCTGCCCCCCTTGCCCTTTGGGAATATTTTCTGCCTGGCCCCGGTGTTTAACGCGAGCCAGGTGCCCGCGGAGCAGAGCTGGCCGGGGCTGCTCCGAACCAGGAAGGCTCGGCTTGCTGCGGGCAGCCGGGGAATCGTCCCCGCGCCGCGCGGAGCCGCGGTGTAATTCAAGGTTTTATTTATTTGCCCGGTTTCTCCACCTTGCCACGAACCAGAGCCGGATTTTGCCCGGCTTTTGAGGGAAAACAGCTGGAATTCCCCTGCTTTGCGTGTTGGATATCCCCGAGGCTCTCGTCCCTCTATGCTGCTATGCAAACAACCCAAAGGCACTTGGAATCGATTTTTTTCTTTTTTTTTTTTTTCTTTTTTTTAATGTATAACAGTTATGCCTGAGTTACAGAAAGACACCTACAGGCAGCAGGTAGTTAAAGCAAAACCAGTTTCTCTTCCTACTAAATCTACTCCATATAGCTGAATAAATTATGGTGCGGTTCCGTATTTACACACCCGGCGCGCACACACCCACGGCCCGGAGCAGATGGCGATGAGGCGAACACAGAAGCGACGATCCCGCAGGAACGGGGACAGGGGGTGCCCTACAGCCTAGGGGGACCCCCGGGGTGCCGGGGAGGGCGGGTTAGAAGCGTTAAATACACAAAGGACCCAAAGGACCCGATCTGCTGCGGTGGCCGGGCCCAGTCCGGCCGTGCTGGGGTGGGATGGGTTGGGGGGACAAAGGAGCCCCTCGGGGTCACTGCTGTCCCCCAGGAGGGCAGGAGTCACTGGCAGGCCTGGGAGAATGGTGGAGCTGGGAGAGCATTCCTGGGTGTGTCCATCTCTGCTGTGGCCATCTCTGGCTGTGGCCATCCTTGAAGCGTCCATCTCTGGAATGTGTCCAACTCTGGCTGTATCCATCTCTGCTGTGGCCAGCTCAACAACTCAACTGTGTCTATCCTTGATGTGTCCATCTCTGGCCATGTCCATCTCTGCTGTGTCCTCTCTGGAATGTGGCCATCTCTGGCTGTGTCTGTCTCTGACATGTCCATCTCAGACATGTCCATCTCCGGCCATGTCCCTTGGTCACTGTTGCTCTGCTTTTTGCGTGATTTTTGGTCCCCCAGAGTCAGCAGCAGCTGAGGATCCACTTGGTCACTGCTGGATGGCCCCAGGTGGCCACAGCCAGGTTCCTGCTGTCCAATTCTCCAGGCTTGGTCCCTGTTGGTGGCTGCAGGTGGCTGCAGGTGGCCACAGCCAGGTTCTCTCTGTCAGGGTCTCCAGGTTTGGTCCCCATTAGTGGCCGCAGGTGGCCACAGCAAGGTTCCTGCTGTCCAGCTCTCCAGGCTTGGTCCCTTTTGGTGGCCCCAGGCAGACACAGGCGGCCACAGCCAGGTTCCTGCTGTCCAGCTCTCCAGTCCCAGTCCCCGTTGGTGTCCCCAGGTGCCCACAGCCAGGTTCCCACTGTCCCGCTGTTCACGTTCTGTCCTGTCCCAGCTCCAGGCTCTCCCCTGCCGCGTCCCCTCCCCATCCCACCCACCCCCCAAATTTGTCTCTCGTCAGCAGAGCTGAGGTTGGCAATCCATGAAACAAAACTGAACCAACAGAACAAAACCAAAAGTTACTTCTGACTTTCATACATGAACAAAAGGAAGAAACAAAACAAAACAAAAGCAAAAAAACCAACCCAAGCCCGAAAGCAACCCCATCCCACCCCGAAGATTCTGGAATGTCTTTTGAAAACACACAATAGGCAAATTTCTACAGTTCATCCCCCCATCCCCTTTTTTCCTTATTTTAATTTTTTTTTTACATTTTTCTTTTTTTTTTTTCTTTTTTTTTTTTCTTCTTTTTAACTAGCACATCACTCACTGTAGGTTGTTTTTTTTTTTCTTAGTATATAAAAAAAAGGTCAACTTTCTATAAACATACAGCACATGACCAAATTTCCCAACTAAATGTACAAAGTGCGACCACGAGGGGAAGGTCAGAGAAGAGCTATTTCGTTCCTCTAGGAATTCTATTTACAGCAGAGCCCGGCTGCCCACGGACTTTCTGGGGAAGGGGATTGGCAGAGAGGTTTCTGCAGTGCTCCCTCTTTTGAATTTTGGGGTTTTTTTGGGGTCCTGCCCTTGGGTGAGGCGGCCAGGCCCAGCTGTCCATGGGTGAGGAGGGGAGGTGACAGAGGAGGGAAGAGCAGGAGCAGCAGCCAAGCGATCCCGGGGAATGATGGAGCCTTTCCTTGCGGCTGGGCAGGCTGCGAGGAGGGCGCTGGGCTGGGAATTCCAGCGGCACAGAGGAGGGATCAGCACGGCATGGAATTCCAACAGCAAAGAAGAGTGATTGGCACAGGATGGAATTCCAGCGGCACAGAGGAGGGATTGGCACGGGATGGAACTGGGATCAGCACGGCATGGAATTCCAGCGGCAAGGAGGAGGGATCAGCACAGGATGGAATTGGGATTGGCACGGGATGGAATTCCAGTGGCAAAGAGGAGGGATTGGCACAGGATGGAATGCCAGCAGCAAAGAGGAGGGTGCAGGCGGGAAGGTGCTCCCAGCTGGGGATGGTCAGAAATATTGTTAAATATCAGGAAATCTCCAGTTTTAGCACTGGCTGTGAGTGGTGCTGAGAGGAATTCCAGCAGGTGCTTCCATCGCTGCCTGGAGACGCCCCGATCCCTTTGGGGCTCCTGTTGGGAATGACATTTCAGCCAGGACTGGAATTCTGCAGGGTTTTCTGCTTCTTCCAATGCTCTGAAGCACAAACACCACGAACCAGCAGAGGCTTCGCTGCTCCCTGAGATCTCTGGAGCAGAGCAGGGAGAGGCCTCAGGGTCACCCGGCAGTCCAGGGCACTGGGGCTCCTCTGTCCCCTCTGGAAATTGTGTCCCCTCTGTGTCCCTTCAGCCTCGCTGGCCGCAGGTGCCCTGGGAGAGGAGGTGGGAATGGAATTGCTCCCAAACTCTGTGATCCAGGGAATGTTTGGGCTCCGTGCGTGACACGAGGATTTCTGGAGCACTGAGCCTCTGGGTTCAGGAGTCACCTGGGTTCAGCTCCTGCATGACAGAGGTGCAGGGAAATCCCTCTGGGAATGTGGAGCCAGCTCTGCCGGAGGCGGGAAGCAAAGCTGATGGGAGCCACGTGTGGCTCTGCTGGGACACTGGGAATCCAGGACAGGTGAGCTGGTCCAGATGGCTGCAGGGACAGTGGCCTGGTGGCTCGTGATGAATGGGGAGGGGACCAGGCAGGGGAAGAGCCCAGGGAGATGTTCCAGCTGCCAGAACATTCCAGCTGGTTCAGGAAGGGCGGGAGAGGGGAGAACCAGGGAAGTCTCCTTCAGCAACCTGGAGCAGCCACAGGGTCCCTCAGTGCACAAAGGCAGAGAATTGCTGTGAAAGCAGAGATCTGAAGGGGTTCAGGGCATCACAAACCCGACAGCCCACAGGGGACACCAAACTCTGCCTGTGGGGGACACAACTCTGCTCGGGGGGGACACAACTCTGTTCTGGGGGGGACACTGAACTCTGCCCGTGGGGGACAAAACTCTGCCTGTGGGGGACACCACTGTGCTCGTGAGAGACACAACTCTGTCTGCGTGGGACACAACTCTGCCCGTGGGGGACACCACTGTGCTTGGACGGACACAACTCTACTCGAGGGGGACACTGAACTCTGCTCGGGGGGGGACACTGAACTCTGCCCGTGGCCACCACGCTCCTGCCTCATCCCGGGCCAGCTGTCCTGACCCTCTCCAGGCCAAACCTCCTGACCCCGCACGGGGAGGTGAGGGGTGACCTCTGCCCCACTGGGAATGCTCAGGGATCACCGAGGATCAACCAAAAGGGAAATGTGTCCCCCCTGGGAGGTGACGTCTCAGCAGTGACCTGGGGGTGCTGGCTGGGCTTGTCCAAGCAGGGACAGGAGGTGACACAAATGCAGGAGAGGAGAAAAGTGGGGGGAGAAATTCAGAGAACAGGATCTGGCTTAGGGGGGAATGAGAGAGAGGCTCCAGCAGCAGAAAAAGGGAATGTGGGACTGGGCTGGGATGATGAATGGAGGGAGGGATGGATGGATGGATGGATGGATGGATGGATGGATGGATGGATGGATGATGGATGGATGATGGATGGATGGATGGATGCATGGATGGATGCATGGATGGATGGATGGATGGATGGAGCAAAGCTTTCTCCCAGCAGTGAGAACAGGGAATGTCTCAGGAAGATGAATCTCATCCCTTCAGTGTGGAGAGGGGCAGCTGGAGCCTCTTCCTGTCCTGGCTGCTGCAGAAACCCCTCAGCTCCTCTGTCCTGGCTCCACGTCCTGGGCAGGGCAGCACCTCCAGGCTCAGCTCCGTTCCCTTCCAGGTGACTCCCATGGCAGAACCCGGCTCTGCTCAGTGAGTTCCTGGCCCTGCCCTCTTGTCTTTGCTCCCGTGGTCAGCTCAGGGACAGCAGGGCCACCAGGATCCCTGCCCCGTGTCCCCGGGGTGTGTCTGCAGCCCCTCCTCGTGCCAGGCCAGCGCTGTCCCCGCTGCCGCCGCTCTGCTGCTGTGTCCTGGTGGTGACACTCGTGTCTGGATTGTCCCTCGGAGGAGCAGTGAGTGTCACCCGTGCCCTTCCTCTCCGCTCCTCCTGCAGCTGTTCACGTTTCCCGAAGGTCCCAGGCTGGCTGGAATTCCACCCCAGCCCTGCTTAGCAGCGATCTGGCCTGTCCGGCCCTGCTTTGGGAAGCCAACGGTGAGAAGGGAGGGTAGGCTGGGCTGGGGAAATTTGCTGTCCCTTGAATAAATGTTTTTCTGCTTTCATTTGCCTTTGCAGTTTGTTTGTTTGTTTTTTAAACAAGTCCTTATTTTTGGTCCATAGGTCTTCCGTGGTCCCGGTTTACATCACCCTTAATGCTCAGCTGGGTTATACCTTCCTATATACAACATTCATCAAATTTACAGCAACGGAAAGAAAAGGAAACAAAATGAAACATTTCTCTTTTTTTCCCTTTAGAAAGAAGAAAAAAAAAAAAAAAAACCAAAGCGCTCATTTGGCTTTGACTATGCCAGCTACCTAGGAATGGGAAGTCCTGGAGTGTGGGGAATGCTGTGGCCAGGGGCTTTGGAGGGAGGGCTGGACCGGGGTTGATAAATGCACCCAGCCCATTGTCTCTGGCCACAGGAGGAGTCAGGCCCCAGAGGCCGGACTTGCCTCTGGAATGCTCTGGAGCAGCCGGATCCTGGGAGAGCTCCCCCGTCTCCCATCTCCTCGGCAGCTGGGGTGGAACGGGGCAGGGAGGATCCCTGGGAGCCGGCGGGGGTCTCCAGAGGTCCCTGGCGAGGGGGTCTCAGTAGGCCTGGCCCGTCTCCACCGGCAGCAGCCCCAGCACGGCCGAGTGCTCGCCCAGCTTCATGCGGCGCTGCGTGGACAGGCTGACGTTCTTGGCCAGGTAATCCACGGCAGCTGTGGGGGAAAGGGACAGTGAGGACACGGGGACACTCAGTGACCAGGCTTCCAGCCCTGCAGGGCAGCATCAGGGACCTCCTGCTCTCCTGGGAAGGGTTCAGAGCCAGGATGGGGCTGCCGGGAGCAGGACAGGTCCTGCAGGGCAGCAGGGACAGCCCAGGACTGTCACGCACAGCAGGGACCTCCTGCTCTCCCGGGAAGGGCTCAGAGCTGGGATGGGGCTGCCAGGAGCTGCAGGGCAGCAGGGACAGCCCAGGGCTGTCACGCACAGCAGGGACCTCCTACTCTCCCGGGAAGGGCTCAGAGCCAGGCTGGAACAGCCAGGAGCTGCTGTGGGGCTCAGCACAGCTGAAGGGAGGGGAGGCCCTTGACTTTCTCTATGAACACCTGAAAAATGTGGGAATTCTGCCATGGAGAAAGAGGGTTCTGAGGGAGTTGCCTGGAGGTTTGGGATAAACCTTCCAGGCTGCCGCTCTGCGTGATGCTGCTGGATGTGATTCCAGAGATTTCGGTGGAGGCTGCCCAGGTCGGGGCTCGCACCTGCCTCGCCACTGCTGACTCACGGCTGTGAGCCCTGCCTGCCTCCCTCCATCCCACGGAAACCTCTCCCCTCACTTCCATCTGGAAAGGAAGACCAGCCCCAGCCCCGAGGGGACAGCAGGTCCCAGCTCCCCCGGCCGCCCCGGGGTGAGGGGACAGGGCTGGGACAGGACGGTGACACTGCTCATTAGCCGGGCTTCAGTCAAAGTCCCCCTCCGCGCCTCTAATGGCCCCAATTAGATTAATCAGGAGCTGGCAGGAGCTGCCCGATCGCTGCCAATGAGTAAACAAATCTCAGCCATCAACGTCCTGTCAGCGGCGGGCCCCAGAGGAGCCCCTTCCACGCACCAATCCTGATTAGACTTGGCAGATCCATTAGAATTCCCTTCACGCTCCCGCGTTCCATCACCGGCATCATTAACGCGGCCCCGGCCTCTGGGAGCGGCGGATCCGCCGGCCCCGGGACGGAGCGGCCCTGGGAGCGGGGGGATCCCGGGATGGCCCGGCGGGAGCAGCAGCAGCTCGGCAGGGCTGGGTGTGCTCCCTCCGCCTTCCACAGGGCTCCTCCCCCGGCCCTCATCCAGAACTTTCACTGATATTCCAGGGATTTCTCTGCTGGGACGCTGCGGGTGTGTGGTGGCGGCTCTGTCCCCGGTGTCACCGCGCGGGGTGGCCCTGGGGGAAGGAGAGGGGCGAGCAGGTGGAGCCCACAAAATCCTGGAATCGTCAGGGAGCTTGGAAAAGCCCCTTGAGATCATCGAGTCCAGACCTTAGCCCAGCACTGCCTGTCCCCAAACGCTGTCTCCGAGCACTGGATCCATGTTTGGGGACAATTCCAGGGATAGCATCTCCCTGGGCAGCCCATGTCGTGCCTGAGCCCCTTTCCATGCAGGAATTTTCCCCAAAATCCAACCTGAACCTCCTTGGTGCTGTTTGAGGCTGTTTCCTTTTGTCCAGTCCCTCGTTCCCTGCGAGCAGAGCCCGACCTCCCAGAGCTCCGACCTCCTGCCAGGCTGGGAATTCGATGGCAATCCCATCCTCCCAAAAACCCCAAACATTCCTCGCTGTGCCGCTGGGCAAAACCCACAGGCACCAGGGTATCTCAGGCCAGAAATCAGGGATGGGGTTTGTTGGTTTAGCGAGGCAGAAGCCAAAATAAACCCAGAAATTTACGGAAGGTGTTTGTTTGTTTGTTTAAGTGAGAGGGAAAGTGAGACTGGGTTTGTTTGTGTAAAACTGGGGAAAAGCAGAAGTGGGAGGAGAGGGATTCTCTGATTCCCAAACCCTGGGTTTGTCTCCTGTCACACAGAGCCTGCCTCAACCTCATAACACCCATTCCTATAATATCATCTCTATTAATTTAATTATATTATATATCCCATTGATTACATAATATTATATACACCGTGGCATTATATATGAACCAAATGATACTTTGTGTTATGCAATGAATATATTTTATCACCTAAAAATAGTTTTTGATGCACCTAAAAATAGTTTTTGATGCTTTTGTGCCGCATCAGAGAAGGAAGCACCTGATCTGAATAAATGACCCCGTGGGGTCACCTCACGCCGACGGGCGTTAAAACAGAATTTGAAGAGAAGTGAAGAACCCAAAAGGAGGAGGAATTGGAATTATCTGCAAAGCACAACAGGCACGGGGAAAGGCAGGAAAAAATGTCGTTATTCCAAGGTCAACTGCACGTGAGGGGCTGCTCTCGGCAGCGCTAATTACCGAGGCAAACTGCAGAGAGCTCGGCACCAACGGGGTGACAGAAACGGGCACGGGGGGCCCGGGAAACGACACAAACCTTGCGAGCAGCTCGAGCAAAAAATCCTGCAGCAAAGCCAGACAAACCCTCCTTTCTCCTTCCCCCTCTCTGCCGAAAGCAGCTCGCCCCCTTATTTTATTTTTTACACACATGGGTGTGACTAACGCCTCGCCCAAGGGAATCTTTATTGGAAATACATGGTATCGGAATTTGTTTAAGATTTTTATCAATAGCACGTGTGTCCAGCCCCGCATCCAGAAGCGAGGGGAAGGTCGAGGGGTCACAGATCAAACTCCCGACAAACAAAAAGAGGAGGGGCGGGGGGGCCGCTATTGATCCCGTCTGCCGCCACAGCCGGTTCTCATTGAGGCCGCGCGTTAAGGACATTAAAGGGCTGTGACAGAGCGGGGCCGGAGCCGCGGCCGAGGGAGGAAAGGTCACCGAGGACACGCTGCGGGCAGCGGCAGCGCGCCCGCAGGAAGAGGATGCACCTTTAACCCTCGCGGGTCAGCGGCGCTCCGAGCGGCCCCGCGGCCGGGGACACGCGGCAGGTGAGAACAGCCCGGGCCGCGGGGCTGCTGCCACCGGCCGGGCTGTGCCTGTCACCTCCGGCCGGGCTGTGCCTGTCGGCCGGGCTGTGCCTGTCACCGGCCGGGCTGTGCCTGCCACCGGCCGGGCTGTGCCTGTCACCGGCCGGGCTGTGACTGTCACCTCCGGCCGGGCTGTGCCTGTCACCTCCGGCCGGGCTGTGCCTGTCACCTCCGGCCGGGCTGTGCCTGTCACCTCCAGCCGGGCTGTGCTTGTCACCGGCTGGGCTGTGCCTGTCACCGGCCAGGCTGTGCCTGTCACCTCCAGCCAGGCTGTGACTGTGACTGGCCGGGCTGTGCCTGTCACCTCCAGCCGGGCTGTGCCTGTCACCGGCAGGGCTGTCCTTGTCACCTCCTGCCAGGCTGTGCCTGTCATCAGCCTGGCTGTCCCCATCACCTGGCTGGGCTGTGCCTGTCACCTGGCCAGGACAGCACCTCCTGACCAGGTTGTTCCTGTCACCCAGCTGGCCAGGCTGTCCCTATCACCCAGAAGGGACAACACCTGGGCAGGCTCAGGATTCCAGCCCCAGCCCTGGTGACAAAGGCGTTCTGCAGGAAAAGCTCCCAGCCCGGCCTGGGGAGGGCAGGGCAGGCAGGGACACGCTCAGCTCGGCTTTACAAAGCCCAGCTTTCCCACGGCTGACCAGGGTGAGACTGTCCTGGTGGTTCTGGGCAAGGAGAAGGGGCTGGAGCTGCCTTTTACTGACAGAAAATTTCACCTAAAACATTTCACTGGGGCTTTTGATTCGCCTGCGAGGGGAGGAGCAACCCTTGAGCAGATTTCACTTCCAGCAGGACAAACTTCCCAGGTCTCCCACCCAACAGGCAGAATTCGGGTGTATAAATCCAACCCCCGCTCCCTCCCTCGCTCCTGCCGTTCCCGGGAAGGGGGAATTCCTCCCGGCACTTACTCTGCCCGTACTGGCCGTACTGGTACCCGGCCACGGGGTCCACGCTGTAGCTGGTGGTGCTGTAGGTGGGGGGACAGTAGGACTGCGAGGTCGGGAGGCTCTCCACGGACTTGATGGAGTCGCTGCGCTGGCTGCAGCTGGCCGAGATGGAGTTGGTGCTGTCCAGGCCGCCGTGGAGGGGAGAGATGGAGAAATCGGCCTGGGGCTGCGGCGGGACCCCGCTGGGGTTGCTCAGGATGCTCATCACCTGCAGAGACACCGAGGCACCGTCAGGGGCCGGGCGGGAGGAAAACGGCCCCGAAAACTGCCCCAAAAGGGCGCTTTGGGATGGCCAGAGCCCACACGGGGCTGGCCGGGCGGGAGAGCCGAACTCTGCTCCCCCAAACCCCGCCGGGGCTCCCCTCGGAGCCCTGAACGGGGAGGATGAAGCAATTCCACTCAGCCCACTCGGGATTTGGGGATATTTTTTGCTGCCCTGCCAGGGATGAGCAGAGGGGCCACGGAAAACCGGGAGGAAAATCCCGATTTTCCCAAAGGGGCGGTGAGGAAAAAAATCTAGCCGTTCTTGGGAAGTCAGGTTTGCCAAGGTCCCCGAGCAAAGCAGATCAAACCCTCGCTGCCTTTGATGCAGCTTCAGGGGCTGAAACGTCCGAGGTCTCTTTGCCCTCAAAAGTTAAAGGGTAACAGGTCCTGGTCCGGCTCCTTTCAGTGCTCTGGTGGAAAATGTAATTGAATTTGCACACAAAAAATCTTCCTGCTTTGAGACCTGAACCAGATGAACTAATTGGGTTTTTGTTGGTGTTTTTTTTCCTCTCTCTTTTTTTTTTTAAAAATGCCAGATTTGTTCCCGGGGCTGAGCTGGGGGTGAGGCTCTGCCCTTCGCACGGGGACCCCGGTCCCGCCAGGGATCAGCAGAATTTCCCCGGGGTAATTCCGAGTTAAGGGTGGAAAGGGCTCGCAGGGGAAGGGCCGGGGCTCCTGAAGCCTCTCGGTCGTGTCGGAGCCGCGGGCTGGGGCGGGGGGAGCGGGGACAGGGGACGGTCACCTCGGGGGGCCCGGCCGGCGCTCAGATGCCGAGCGGCTCCAAATCTCCGAATTTAGCATAACCTTATTGACATCAATTAAAGTGGCAAATTGGAAATATTTGGAGCCTGGCAAGTGGTAAAATGAGCCCTTTATCCGCCAGCAGCGGCCTGGTGAGCTTTTGTGCCGGGGCTGCATTCTCGGGAAGGACACTGGGGGGTTTGTGGGGCCGAGGCTCCCCTTCCTGCTCACCCCGACACCTTCCCGGCCCCTCCTCCCTGCCCCAGCGGGCTCCGGGGTGAATGCCCAGCCACGAGCTGGCCTCTGCTTTCTAAAGCATCTCCTCCTCCCCCCGGAAGGGCTCGGGAGCGCTGCAAAGACGCTTTGCCTGGATGGAAAATCGCCTCCCGGCCCCGCTCCGGGAGGAGAATTTGTCCGGGAGGGGAACTCGGCAGCGGGGGGTGGAGGGGGTTGGGTAAAATCCTGGAAAATCCATCTAATCCCGAGCGCGGGGCTGGGCTGGGGCACAGCAGTGAGGTTTGAGCGAGGGAAGGGCTCGTTCCCCCCATCCCTGCCTCATTGCCCCCCATCCCTGGCTCGTTCCCCCCATCCCTGGCTCACTGACCCATCCTCCTCAAGGCTTTCCACCCTGCACCGAGCTCAGACTTCTCTGCTGCTCCCCAAAAGTTAAACCCGGCTCAGCTGCCCCCACACCGAGTTTAGCAGAGCCTTGGTCGGCTCTCCAGAGCCTCTGGGCAGGGGATTAAGCCCCGAGGTGCTTCCATGGGAATGTTCAGCCCTGAAAATATCCCCGTGGGGCTCCCCAGCCCAAGGACTGGGGATGAAGAGAGGAAATTTAATGTTCAGGAGAGTGAGTTAATCCAGGACTGGGGTGCTGAGCTGTCCTGGGGGTGCAACACGGCCCTCCCCCAGGCTCTGCAGAGTGGGGAAATCACGGAAGGGCAGCCTGGGGGCTTTTCCAGCTGCAGAGTTATTTGTGGGCTCCCCCTAAAGTCCACAAACCCTGTCTGGCTCAGCCCCAATCCCCTGGGTTCAGGGAGAGCTCCGAGCTGGAGCATCCCCCGGGTGGAGGAGCTGGGTCTGTGTCCTGAGGGACACCCAGAACCCTCACACAGAGCCCCGGACACGGCTGGAGCGAATTCACGAGCAGAACCGGCTGTTTAGAACAACAAACACGAGTGGAAAACACGGCCGGAGGGGGTGTTGTGAGTTATTCCTGGAAGCTCTGCCCTCTCTCCTCGCCCTTCCTGAGCTGTCCAGGCCTGGCAGTGCTGCCCGGCCGGGGCTCTGAGCCCGCCCAGCCGAGCCCCGCAGGTGCAGAGAGGATTTCACGCGCTGGAATCCTCGGGGAGCAGCGGGGTTTGTGCTCTCCCTCCCTCCCGGCCACGGCCCCGCAGTGCCCCAGCTGCTTCTGATTACCCCGAGCAAAGAAGCGGCTCCCCAAGGCGGGGAGAGCCACATTAACACTTCCTTTTAGGAAAAAAAGGGGGATGTAAAGCAAGGCTGGCAAATGAAACCCAGATTCACACTCCAAATTCAGGGATCGGGACAGATGCTTCCACAAATCCCGCTAAAAAAAGGGAATTGACTTTAATGGGTGGGAATCAGGAGCGGTTTCTGAGCGCAGCTCTGCCCCTGGAGTCTCCCCAGGCCGGCCTTGGCTCCAGCAGCCTGCAGAGCTCCCGGTCCCTGCAGGGACACTGCTCTGCCAAGGACAGCTCAGCCCAGCCCGGCCCGAAGGGGACAGGAAGGACCGAATTTCCCTCTGGGAATCCGTCGGGACGCCGGGATTCCTTCCCAGCCCTGCAGAGTTCCCAATTCCTGTTCTCCCTCTGGGATCCCTGCAGGGACACTGCTCTGCCAAGGACAGCTCAGCCGGGCCCGAAGGGGATAGGAAGGGCTGAATTTCCCTCTGGGAATCCACCAGGATGCCGGGATTCCCTCCCAGCCCTGCTGGGGTGGGGAACGGCTGCCTCTGGGGCGGGGGATTCATCCCAACTGGATGTTCCTATGGATTTGGGGTGACCACGGGGACCCTGAGAGCTCAGCTGAGCCCCAAAACTCCCCGGTCCATCTCCAAGGACACTGACCATGGGAAGTACCTGCCCTTCAGTAGGGGGCAGGTACTTCCCCCTACTGAAGTACCTCCAATACCGGAGGCTGAGGGGGATATGGGGCCGAGAATCCCCTTCCCGAACAGGCTGAGAAGGATTTGGGGCCGGGAAGCCCCTGCCCTTCCCAGATGGGCTGAGAGGGACTTGGGGCTGAGAATTCCCTTCCTGGAGAGGCTGAGGGGGATTTGGGGCTGAGCTCCCTGAACTCTGCACAGGTTCAGCCGAGGGCAGATCCACCTTTCCCCACCCCAGGACATGAAGGGGTTTGGAGTATCGAGTGGGAACCAGAGATTCCCGTTCCCTCCTTCCACCCAGCACGGCAAACCCTGCAGAGCCCTCCTGGGCCCGCGTGCCCGGACTGCTCCTTCCAGCTGCAGAAACTCATTTTCCAGGCCACTTTTGAACTCTGGATCCCCTCCTCAAGAATGCAAAGTCCTTCTCCCGTCCCTCTCTGACCTTGCTGCCTTCTAATTTATGACTTCTTGGTGCATTATCATCCCTGACTAAAAATCAATGCCCGCTCCACATCTGCCGGGGTTTATCTGCAGGGGGATCTGCTGGCTGTCCATCAGCGGGACTGACAGCGGGACCGTCCCTTTCCCTCCCTCCCATCCCCGTCCTCTCCCTTCCCCTGGCCCAAACCCATGGGCTCGCACTCAGGGCTGAGTCAATGCCAGCAGCCTTGGGCCTCATCCCCTGCCATTCCCGAGGTCACCTTTGCAGCGGGAACGAGTAGGGAGAAGTCCTGGGGTGTGGGGTTGATGCACAAAGACCCTCCTGGATGAAGGCAGCAGCTCCCCCCTCACCTCCTGCTGTTGCTCCCTCCCTCCCCACCCTCCTCGGCAGCTCCCCCCGCTCCCCCCAGGACGTTTCATCGCTCTCTCCCCTGCTATAAAAGGAGGGGAGTTAAAAAAATGTAATTAATTCCCTCCATTTCTGAGCTGGCCCTCGGGGCCTGTGGCCGCGGAAGCTGCAGCGGGGGAAATGTGCACCCTTTATGATAAAGGGAGGCGGCTTTGGGGAGGGAAGCGCAATTAGGACCTTCCAGCTGGGCAATCAGGATCTGCTTTTGGGGCTCGGGGGGCCGGAGGGGACCCGAGTGATGGGGACAGATAACAGAGGGACAAGGGCAGGGCAGCACCCGAGTTTGGTGGCCAGGCCTGGCCCTGGCACAGTTGGTGGCTGCTCCTTGGTGGCTACCGAGAGCCACGGGACAGCCCTGGAGGGACCACGGTTCCTGCCCTAAAACATCCCAGAGTGACCACAGCTCCTGCCCTATGGGATAACCTGGAGTGACCATGGCTCCAGCCCTAAAACATCCCTGAGTGACCACGGCTCCTGCCCTAAAACATCCCTGCAGTGACCACAGCGCCTTCCCTATAGGACATCCTGGAGTGACCACAGCTCCTTCCCTATAGGACATCCTGGAGTGACCACAGCTCCTTCCCTATAGGACATCCTGGAGTGACCACAGCTCCTTCCTTACAACATCCCCAGAGTGACCACAGCTCCTGCTCCGCCCCAGAAGCTCCCCAGGATCCCCAGGTGACCCCCGTCAGCTCCTGGACACTGCGGGGACCCATTCAGAGACACATCCAGGGACACACCCAGGGACATCCACAGACACACCCAGGGACACCTCCATAGACACATCCAAGGACGCATCAGGGACACACCAGGGACACATCCGGGGACACCCCGGGAAGGGCTCCTGCCATTGTGATTCCTGGGGCTGTGGTGCTGCTTTCCTGGGAACGGGGACAAATCCTCCCTGGCTGGGACAAGGCTGGCAATGAATGGGATGCATTGGATTTTCTGGGGCCACACCAGGCAAGAAGCATTGGGAAATTCCCTGCAGGGGCGGCTGAAATCTCCCTGGCTTCCAGCTTCTGGGCTGTTCCCATTTCCCTTTCCCGGGCATGGCAAACCTTCCTGCCAGGAAACCCGCTGGATCCCCGGGATTTAACAAAGCTCTCCCAGCTCCTCCCAGGAGGCGCTCAGTCCCTGCTACCCCCGGCTGCTCCAGCTCCTCTCCAGGTCGTGCCCTGCCCTCCCAGGCAGTTCTGGGGGGACCCAGCTCCATCCTTCCCATCTTTCTCTCTCGCCCTGCTCCTGGCAGAAGGAAAAACCCTTCCCCACATTAATGCTTTTTGATCTATGTGGATTCATTTCCACTTGGCGGGAAGAGGAAGAGTCGATTATTCCACACATACATTAAATGGGAACAAAACGAAGAGGTGACTGTAGGACGGCTGAAAGCCGAAGAAAGAGTTAGGAGGAGATAAATACACTTTCCCCAAAGATCTCCACTTGAAAGGAGGATAAATATATGCAAATATGCCCCTAGGTAGGACTAAAATGACTTGTGTAGCAATCGCTAACACTGCACTCACAAAACCAAGCAATTAATTTCGAATATTTTCTAAATCACCGCAGCCAGCTGAGCTGGATCCCAGCATTCCAAACCGAGCACCTACTAAATTTGCTTTGCAGATCCAGAGGGTGCTTCACCCTTCCTGCACCGGGAAAATCCCTGATCCTGGCACTGCAGCTCCGTGCATGCAGCGGCACTGCCAGGCAGGGTTTGGAGCAAACTGGAGCCCTGTGGTGGGGTTTGGTGGGCAGGGGGTGCTCCTGAGGACCCTGGAGGTGTTTTCCAAGCCCAGCTATTCCCTCCGGGGTGACCTCGCTGACCTCGAGCTCAGCCCTGGCTCTCTCGGGTGTGATCAAAGCCTCCACTCGGATTTTGGACGATTCAAGGTTGACAAACCCACGGCTGCTCCCTGGCCTCGCGCCCCGGGAGTTCATCCCCCCTCCAGGAGCTGAGGGGAGCAGTGGAGGAGCCCCCACAACCCCACAACTCCTCCTGATACGGGCCGGCTCCAGGGCTGCTGCTGGGGAGCTGCAAAATCCCGATTTCCTACTCCAAACCTCAGCTGGAAAACGTGCGGAGAGCTGGGAACGGAACATGACGTGCCTGAATCCCACATTCCCTACACCCCCGGGACACCAGAGCCCTCCAGAGCGGCCCCAAACATCAACCAACCAACCCTGGACCGCCAGCGCCGCCTTCCCGAGGCTCTGAAGCTCCCAAGGACACCCCAGTGCCAGGGGGAAGGGCTCGGGGACACGGCAGGTGACATGGAGATGAGCGCCTGTGCCCTAAAATGGCCCTGCTCCGCTGGATGGATGGGAAGCCGCCACACACCGACGATGGAGAGGGCTCGGGGAGGTGCCGGGGGTGGGATGGAGCCGGGGATGCGATGGAGCTGCGGCACAGCGGAGCCGCGGGGGCTGCGAGGGAGGAGGAGTGGGGGTGGGAGGCGGTGGGAGGTTGTTACCTGATTGTTCAGGGCTATGGTGAGGTTCCAGCGGGAGCACTGCATCTTGTTTTGGGCACCCTGCTTCTGTAGGGATGTACAAATCACAGACAAGGTCTGAGGAAAGGCGCTAAGCTACGCGGAAAGAGCGGGAAGGGCTCGGCCCGAGGGGAGAGGAGCGGCTGTGGCGCGGCTGCTCCGGGGGGAGCAGCGGGGATCCCACGGGGGAATCGGGAGCACCGCGGGGTCAAACGTCCACTGAGGGCTCTGAGAAATCCCACGGGAGAAGCGGGAGTGGGAGGGGAAGAGCGGGAATTGCGTTAAAGCTGCTTGGTCTGGGGACACGAGACACCGTCCCTGGCTTGGGACACCAAACTCTGCTCTGGGACACTGAAATCTCCCTTGGGACACCAGACTCTGCTCTGGGACACTGAAGTCTCCCTTGGGACACTGAAATCTCACTTGGGACACCAAAATCTGCCTTGGGATACCAAAATCTGCTTTAGGACATCAAACTCTGCTCTGGGACACCAAAATCTGCTGTGGGACACCAAAATCTGCCTTGGGATACCAGACCCTACTCACAAGCACAAGCCATGGTCCCTGACCGGGACATCAAAATCAACTCTGGGACATCAGGCTCTGCCTTGGGACAGCAAAATCTGCTCTGGGACACCAGACTCTGCTGTGGGACACTGAAGTCTGCTTTGGGACACCAAACTCTGCTCACAAACATGAGCTATGGTCCCTGACTTGGGACTCCAAACTCTGATTTAGGACATCAAACTCTGCTCTGAGACATGAAACTCTACTCCAAAACACCAGCCATTGTCCTTGGCTTTGGGACACCAATCTCTACTTCAAAACACAAGCCATGGTCCCTGGCCTGGGACACCAAAATCTGTGCAGCATCTCTCTCTGGCCACAGAGAGAAATATAACTTTTCCAAGCATTGTTCTGGGAAAGGCTGTGAGAAGATCAGAGAAAAGAATTATAAATAATTCTTATCTTAACCTGCTGCACCTGGTGTTGTGCACATGTGGAATGTGTTATGGAGATTTGTTTACCAAAGGGTGGTTTCTTAATTAGCCAATGGTGATGATGTTTTAATTAAAAGATCATTTAGGTCTACCTGCAGTGAACTAGGGTATACAAAGCAATGATTTTCTTAATAAAGTGAAATTAGCCTTCTGTGAATGTCTTGAAAGTCTATGTCACTTGTCACCCGGTCCGGACCCCATTACAATGACACAACTCTGCTCTAGGGCACCAAATTCTGCCCTGGGACGCCAAACTCTGCTTTGGAACACAAAACTCTGGCCCAAAACATGAGCCACAGTCCCTGACTTGCGACACCAAACTCGGCTGTGGGACACAAAACTCTGCTTTGAGACACCCAATTCTCCCCTAGGACACCAAATTCTGCTTTGGGACACCAAACTCTGCCCTGGGACACCAAATTCTGCTCTGGGACTCAAAACTCTGCTCACAAACATGAGCCACAGTCCCTGATTTGGGACACCAAACTGCTCTGGGACACCAAACTCCACTCAGAAACACAAGCCATTGTCCCTGGCCTGGGACCAAACTCTGCTTTGGGACACCAGACTCTGCTCACAAACATGAGCTACGGTCCCTGACTTGGGACTCCAAACTCTGATTTGGGACACAAAACTCTGCTCTGAGACACAAAACTCTACTCCAAAACATGAACCATTGTCCCTGGCTTGGGACACCAAACTCAGCTCTGGGGCATCAAACTCTGCTGTCCCCCAGAGAAAAGCAGGAAGCAAAGGCTTGGCCAGGCTGGGTCACCAGGGAGGAAACACCAAGGTGTCTTGTGCCATGGGGGCTGGGGGAGGCCAGCGGGGTCCCAGGCTACAGGCACCAATTTCACTGACCAGGAAGCACCAGGAGAGAGCAGCTCTTCCCTCCCGGAACCGGGAGAGGCTCTGGCCAAGAGAAGGAGCCCAGCCACACCCGAATTCCCACAGGGCTCCCATTTCCAGGTCCAGCTCCCCTCAGGGAAGGAGCAGTTTGTGCTTGGTACCCTTCAACGCCGTGCTTTGCCTCGTGGCACATCAGCACCGAGCGATTTCCCAGATTTCATTGGGATCCTGAGACATTTGATAGAGAAAACCCAGGATGGAGCCCGGGCTGCCCTGATGTGCTGCTCAGCAAACGGAGCTGCCCCAGCCTCCTGAGTTTTGAGTTGCCACAAGCAAACTCCATCCTGGTGCTGCTTCCACCCTCCGCGTGTTTAACCTTACATTTGTCTGTGACTATTTCAGAAGGGAGAGTCCGGGTGGGAAAATCCCCCCGTTGGAATGGGAAACATCCCTGGGACACTTCACCCTGAATATCTGGGGCAGGAATATCAATCCTTGCTCGTGGAGTTTTGGGACAAAGTCACCTGGGAGAGAAAGGAGGGAATGCAGAACCATGGAAAACTGGAATTCCCAAATGCTTCCAGACCAATGGAAGGACTCAGGGCAGATGTGGGATTGGGAATGGGTTGGGCTTGTGGCTCTTGGTTCTGCATTTTTGGGTCCATTTTTGGGTCAGCTCAGACTCGCTGGGGGCAAGTGGGGAAGGAGAAGCTCTGAGGGCTTGGTGAGGGATACAAAACACCAAGAAAGGAACAAACACACCCCAAGGTTCCCCGTAAAACAGCCCAAAACCTGTGGTTGTGCTGCCAGAGCAGCACCGAGGGGTCTCAGCAAATTCCAGCTGCTTTAGGAACTTCTCTTATTCCTCTGACAAAGCCAGACCCGAATCCACAACAAGGATTCTCCTCTTCTCCTCCTCCTTTGTCCCTCCTCTCCCTCGCTCCATTCCCAATCCAGGTCCGGCAGTGCAGCCCCCGGGTCCCGCTGATGGAGCTTCCAAAAGAGATTTCCTGGGATGCTCTGGGCCCGCTCCAGACCTCTCCTGGGTCCGGAGAGTGCGGGGGAACATCTGCCAGTGCCAAAGGAGCTGCACCACAAAGAATCCTCGCGGATCCCAGCGCCCGGCCCTGGGCGAGGCTGCTCCATGTGCTGATAGCCCCGTGGGCTCATTGATAGCCCCGTGGGCTGAATCACAGCCCCACGGGCTCATTGATAGCCCCGGCCCTGCACGCTGATAGTGATACCTCAGGATTTTAACTTTTATATTTTCCATGTAACCCTGCAGTTCTTTAGTGTAGAACTCTGAACTCCACACGCAGTGGCAGCTGCTGTTCTCCCGTTTTGGGCAGACACAGCAATTCCTCTCCAGGCCTGGCAATCAAGGACACTCACTGCCTCAGGCCTGAGAGATTAAACAAAAGGGAGCTGGGGGGAGCAAACTTGGGGTAAATGACTTCATTAGCTGAAGCTGGAATTGGGAGATGAACCCCCAACATGCAAAGGAACCAAACGTACAAAAGTGTGACCCGTGACCTCACAAAACTCACAAATCCCATGACCCGTGGTCCATTTTTGGGTGCAGTCCCTGAGGGTCTTCTTCTGCCCAAAATGTACCTGAGGGCCCTTCAGTAAATACAAGCTCTTTTTATCCCCTTAATTTTATGCCCTTAATTTTGTCTGGCTCTGTTTTTAGGGAGCCCCAAAAGGCATCAATAGCCCCAGCCCTGCCCCGGGCTCCTCTGTGCCTCCCCCGCTCTCTCTGATCTATGGAGGGCTGTAATCAGTTAAGCCCGGCTTAAGCGCGGTGTAAGAGACACCCGCCCGCCCGGCCGGGAGAGGTCACGGCGGGGAAACCGCGCTGATGAGCGCAGCAAGTGCAGCGCTGGCCGAGCACCGAGCAGCGCCAGCTGCCCAAGGAAAGGGAAAATCAGCGGCGCCGAGCTCCCTGCTCGCTCCCTTTCCCGATTCCCGGCGGTTTTTTAGGGGAGGGTTTCTCTTCCCAGCCCGCCCCAAAGCCTGAGCAGGATTCCGGGAGATCCTGGCAGGGCCTCGGCTCCGGGTGGATTTTCTGGGGTTGCCACGGGAGGAGATTTTTAAACTCAGAGCCTCTTTTTCCTTCACCCAAAGGAAAATCCCAGCTCCCGAGTCCAAGGAAACGCCGCTCCCAGCCCTGCACGTGCTCTCCCTCCCGAGCCCTTTCTGCTGCTGGGGTTTCAGGAGCTGCTGGCTCGCACCAAACATGAGCCTCCGAACCCTGTCAGGAAAGCGGGAGTCGGGGATGAAGGAGCCGCATCCACCGCGGAGCAGAGCCTGGTGGATGCAGCGGGGAAGGAAGCGGGATCCGCGCTGAAATCCGGGCTAAAGAGGCACCGATGTTGCAGCTCAAACACCTCTCCTGCCCTCTGGCCAGGCTTCTCCCTTCTCTCCAGGAAGGGCCATTCCCGGGGATGCCCGGGGGAAAGGAGCCCTTTGTGTGCCCTGTTTGCCACCGGCCCCAGGCTGCTCCCGCCGTGCCCGGTCCCAGCAGCCCCGATTCCATCCCGAGCTTCCCGGAGAGAGCCCGAGGGAATCCTGCCAGGACAGACACCGTCCGAGGCGATTTCTGAAATCCCAGAGCTCATTCCTGCCCCTCAGACGGGAGAAACCCGGCAGCATTCACTGCCCTCACCCCAAATTCCACCCGGCCTTAATCCCAAACTCTGTGCTCCGAACACCCCCGTCTAGACCGGGCACTGCCCCACCAGGAATTGCCGATTTTAAGAATAAAAGCAGACAGAATTGATTAAAAACGGCGCAGGCACACAAAGAGCAGAACAAAATCTTCCCCCGCAGCGCTGTGAAAGGCCCGCGGGAGCGGGGTTTAGATCCCATCCCTCCCCGGCTCCTCCAGCTCTCCAAAAGCCGCTCGGATGGAGTTTTCCTGCCGAGGTCGAGGTGCTTATTTAAGCAGGGAATGAGATTAATCCCTGGCCGGGTATCTCGGCTCTGCCGTACCTGGGGCGGCCGCGCGAGCCCCGCTGAATTCCCGGTGATTATTTATTTGTGTGCTCATCACAAACGGGGGAAGCCTAAGAACAACGAGGGAGCAAAGCAGAAGCTCCTGGGTTAACGCCTCACTCGCCGCCCTTCCCGCTCCCTTGCGGGCACAATTTGAGGTTTTGGCCACCTCTGAAGATGTTCCGAATTAAAATATCTTTTAGAATGACAAAGCAAAGCCACCACGAAGCGAGCTGGATCATCAGAGTAACAAAACTCCTTTTTTTTTTATTTTTTTTTTATTTTATTTTTCTTTCCCTCACGGACGCCATCGATGGCCTCGAACCAGGAGATGTTTTTGAGGGGAAGAAGGCGCCCTGATGGAAGGTGGCTGGCTGCTGGCAGAGCCGCGCCTGTGCCAGGGCGCTGCCTCACTGAGATCCAACCTTTTCCAAGGAAACAGCTCCGCATCCCCGCGCGGGACCCGCAGCGCATCCCTCGCCCTCCCGCACAAACCCGAGAACTTCATTCCTTAACCCCACAACTCCCGGCCGAGCCACGAGGTTTTTGTGAGAATATCTTGGTCCAAAACCTGCAAAAAGCGGCAAAGCCTCGCTCTGTGCCCGTCCTGGCTGCGGTGCCAGGGGCAGGAGCGCGCTGCCGCTCCCTCGACGGCTCGAGCGGAGTTTTGGAGGCGTCTCCTGCCGCAGAAGTTTAAAAGCACACAAGGCTCTGCTGATCCCGAGATAACCGCTGGAAAAGGGATTAGAGATACTTAGCGGAGGAGAGGGAAGACTCAGGAAGGGCTGATCATTTCCAAGATATGACTATTTAAAGATAATGATTGCATAAATTTAATTAATGCATTTTCATGCAGCAAATGGCCGTTTTGTAATTAATGTATCTGGCCTCGCTAAGCATGGGAGATCACATCTCCCGCCCCCTCCCCTCGCGAGCCCCCCTCCGCCTCCCGTTTAATGAAAGACAGAGAGCAGATGACAGAAACAATTTGTCAGCCCGCGCGGGTGTCAGATGCCTAATTGGTTGCGCTGAGTTAGTGGGAAGTGAAGGGGGAGAGGGTCGGAGCTGGGGGGGCTCTTTTCCCTCTTTATCCCGAGCTCCGGGCCGGGTGTCCGCGCCGGGGGCGGGGGGAGCGAGGGGAGAAAGTGTTTCGTGTTAATTGATGGCGATTAGGACGCAGATTGGCTGTGGCAGGCGCTGGGCAGTGACAAGCGGGGGACACCGCGCACAGCTGGCACATGTCACCGCTGCCGGCAGCGCGGACAGCGCCCGCGCTCCTGGCCCGGCTGCTCGCTCCCGTCCCGCCCCTGTCCCGATCCCATCCCGATCTGATCCCGATCCCATCCCGCTTCATCCAGATCCCAGATCTCATCCCGATCTGATCCCGATCCCATCCTGATCCCTATCCCATCCCAATCCTATCTGGATCCTATCCCAATCCCATCCCTATCTATCCCACTCCCATCCCGCTCCCATCCCGATCCTATCTCGATCCCATCCCGCTCCCATCCCAAACCCAGATCCCATCCTGCTCCCATCCCAGTCCCCATCCCTCCGCCTCAGCGAGGACCTGGGACCTTGGCGCGGGGTTTGGGGCTCTGGGGAAAAGCTGAACTCCCAAAACCAGAGCCCAGCCCTGGTTTTATCTGCACTGAGTCCTGCCAGGGAAAATCTCCGTGTCCCGCCTGCTCCTGTCCCTGCCTCACCACGAGGCGGTTTTAAACCCGAGATTAAGGCCGGGCGGAGTTAATATATGGACCAGCTGCTGCCGGGGCTTTGCGGGTGCCTTTGCACAACGTTTGGGACTGCGGGGAAGAGCTGAACCCCAAAAAGCAGAGCCCAGCCCAGGCTTTACCTGCCCTGAGCCCTGCCAGCCTTTGCACCTGAGAGATCCTGGGAAAATCTCCGTGTCCCGCCTGCTCCCGTCCCTGCCTCACTACGAGCCGGTTTTAAACCCGAGATTAAGGCCGAGCGCAGTTAATGTATGGACCAGCTGCTGCCGGGGCTTTGCGGGTGCCCGCGGGTCAGCGGCAGTAAAGCCCTGCCTGATTAATTCTGCCCGGGTCATTATGCGGAGGAGAAAAAGCTCCTGTCTGCACAAAAACCGGGAATCTGGAGCTTCCGGAGGGGGAGCGACCCTGCACCCCGGCAGGACACAGCACACACGGTCCAAAGTCCCCGCAGGAGCAGGAATCGGCCTCGTTTCTGGAATATTCTGCCGTTTCCCGGGGCTCTGAGCTGATGACAGCGCTCAGCAGCAGCAGCAGGCGCGGCAGGCTCAGCTCGCCCCTGACCCCTGGAAAACCAGCCCAGCAAGGCCAAAACTCGAGCCCAAGAAAGGCCAAGACCTGAACCCAGGAAAGGCTAAAACTCAAGCCAATAAAAGATAAAACGCGAGTCAAAAAACCCCATAGAACTTGAGCCCAAGAAAGGCCAACACTTGAGCCCAATAAACGCTAAAACATGGGCCCAAGAAAGGCTGAAACACGAGCCCAAGAAAGGCCAAAGCTCGAGCCCAGGAAAGGCCAAAATTTGAACCTTAAAAAGCAAAATCTTGAGCACAGGAAAGGCCAAAACTTGAGCTCCAAAAAGGTAGAACTTGAGCCCAAGAAAGGCTAAAACTCTAGCCGGCACTGGGGTTTATTGCGGAGTAGGAATTTGAGCATCCCAAATTCTGCCGGGCTCGTTCCAGCCAGCCTTGGGGTAAGCCAAGCCTAGCAATGAGAACTTCAGACCACGAGGTGGTTGGGGGTCTCCCCAGGCCCATCCTTGGGAGGTGTGAGGGAGGTTGATAAGGTCTGATAAGGTTTCATCAGCTTTGTTTCAGTGCCACGCGCAGGATTGGGGTGGGAGAAAGGCCAAAACTTGAGCAAAACTTGTTAAAAAGCAAAATCTTGAGCACAGGAAAGGCCAAAACTTGAGCTCCAAAAAGGTAGAACTTGAGCCCAAGAAAGGCTAAAACTCGAGCCGGCACTGGGGTTTATTGCAGAGTAGGAATTTGAGCATCCCAAATTCTGCCGGGCTCGTTCCAGCCAGCCTTGGGGTAAGCCAAGCCTAGCAATGAGAACTTCAGACCACGAGGTGGTTTGGGGTCTCCCCAGGCCCATCCCTGGGAGGTGTGAAGGAGGTTGATAAGGTCTGATAAGGTTTGATAAGGTTTCATCAGCTTTGTTTCAGTGCCACGCGCAGGATTGGGGTGGGGAGGAGGAGCTGAGAACAGAAAATGTGGAATTTCCATGCTGGGCCCTGATTTAAACCCACAAAAAGAGAAGCTCCGGCTTTAAATCCCAGCTCTTCCTGGAAAAGGTTGACAAAGGGTCAGCAGGTGAGGGATAAACGCTGTGGGAAGGATAAACAGCATTTTCTTCCCCAGGAAAAAAGCCTTTCCATCGGCATCCATGGAAATGGGGACGGGTGAGGGATTCATGCAAACACAAACATTGAGGCAGAGGCCAAAATGAGGCAAAATGCCGCGATTTGGGGCAAAGCACAAGGAAATTAACCATCCACTCAGGATAATTTCTTTCCTTTGTTTACAAAGAGGGAAAACCAAACTCTCCAGGGTGTGCTGAATGAAACGACCCCGTTTTGCTCTCTCCATCACCCCCAGCCCTCCCGGTGATCCCTTTTCCTTTGGGATGGGGTTACAGGTGCACAGCAGGACCCCGCTGCTGTTTGTTTGTGTCACCTGCACACAAAGAGGAGCAAACCCCCCAAAAACCCTGGGTATTCCACAGCTGGGGCCTGCCCTTCTCCCCTCGGGCCCAGCTCTGCCCTTCCCCAGGAAGAAATTCCCAAATCCAGAAGAAAAGAGGGAGATTCCTGAACCTTTTCCTGCAAAGCCAAGTCTGGTCCAACCCTAAGAATGACAAAAAAAGGGGCTGAAATTGCTGTAGATAAAACAGAGGGATTGTTAAAATCCCTTCCTAAAATCCCTTCCAAAAATCCAGTGGGCACAAGCCCTGAGGAATACCCAGAATTTATGGGATTTTCTCCTTCCAAGAACAGCCCCGACACACCCTGGCCTGGTCACCCACTCATAAATTCTCCCTAAAGGATCCCAAATCCCCTCCCGGTTGCTGAAGGATCCCAAATTCCCTCTCGGCTGCTGAAGGATCCCAAATCCCCTCCTGCCTGAGGGGACAAGCCGGGCTGGGCTGTGCCTGTCACGTCCCCACCGCCCCGTGGCAAGTCCCGGATTCCTGAACCTTTCCCTGCAAAGCCAAGTCTGGTCCAACCCTAAGAATGACAAAAAAAGGGGCTGAAATTGCTGTAGATAAAACAGAGGGATTGTTAAAATCCCTTCCTAAAATCCCTTCCAAAAATCCAGTGGGCACAAGCCCTGAGGAATACCCAGAATTTATGGGATTTTCTCCTTCCAAGAACAGCCCCGACACACCCTGGCCTGGTCACCCACTCATAAATTCTCCCTGAAGGATCCCAAATCCCCTCCTGCCTGAGGGGACAAGCCGGGCTGGGCTGTGCCTGTCACGTCCCCACCGCCCCGTGGCAAACAAGTCCTGATGCACAACCGGGATTTATTAAATGACATCCAACAACTGCCTCATTAAATCGGCTCCGGCGCGGGCCGGAAGTCTTAATTTAAAGTGTCACCAGCAATCAGGTGGTTCGGGCAGGCAGAGAAGGGGAAAAACGGGGCTCAAACAGTCGGAAGCAGAGCCCAGTTTTGGGATGGGAGGTGATTTTTGCACTGCTCGGGCCAGAGGCTGGAAAAATCTTTGGATTTTGTGATTTTTGCGGGCCAGAGGTTGAGAAAATCTTTGTTCTGCCTTTGCTTTCGCAGGGTCCCCGCCGTGAACGCTCGAGCACCTTTGGGGTGTTTGAGATGCAGCGAAGGTTGAGGCCGAGATTGCCTCGCAATTGAAAACGCGGCCAGCGGTAAATTCGGTTTGTTCGCACCGGGAACGCTTCGGCTGCCGGGCAGGGGCGGCGGGGGCCGGCGGGGGCGGGAGCCGCTCCCCGCGCCCCGGCCAAAATTAAATTTCAAAGTTTAATGAGTTGCGAAGGGCGCGGGATTAAAGCAGCGCGGTGCCCGCAGCGGAGCGGGGCCGGGAGGAGGGAGCGGGAGAGAGAGGCAGCGGAAAAATCCCACCCAGCCCCGAACGTCAGGGAACAGAGCGAGTGAAAAATGTCAGGGCAAATTGCTCTTGACAGTGTTAATATCTGCACCTCATAGCAATAATTACATGTAAATAAATAGTGAAATAGCTCTCAGCTGGAGGCTGCGCTCCGCTCGCAGATGCCACTCACAGCCAGCTGGGGACCTTTCGCTCCTCCGCGGCCGCATCCCCCTCCCTCTCTCCCTCCTTCCCTCCCTCCCTCTCCGGTTTCATCCGTGCCAGAGCCGCCACAGCGAGCGCTGCCGGCCGCAGCTCTGAGCTCAGCCCTGCCCCCTCCCAGCGCTCCTTCCTTCCCTCCCCAGATCCCGGGAAAACGACGCCGCTCCAGCGCCTCGGCAGGGAAAAGCGGCTTTAATCCCCGGCCGTGGCGGGGGGGAGGCTCGGGGATGGGGATGGGACGGGATGGGATGGGATGGGATGGGATGGGATGGGGATGGGATGGGATGGGATGGGATGGGATGGGGATGGGGATGGCACAGCCATCCCTTCCCTCTCTGCAGGCTCCCAGGAGTGCCAGGAGGGCCGGAGCCATGCCAACACTGGGATTGTGCTGCTCTGGTCACCAAGCCTGGCTCTGGCTCTGAAAGATGCCGGGGAACGTTGGGGTCGGCAGCGGGATCAGCGGGATGTGGGAAGAGGGTTCATTTCCCCAGGATATCCATCCCAGGGGCATCCTCAGGGATTATCTGCCTGTCTTTGTGCACCCCAAAATCACCTCCACAACTCCCACCCTGCCGAGGGGTCACTGCAGAACTGCCCGGCCAGGAGGGGACAGGGCCACAGCCCCATCACCACTGGGGTCAGCCAGCCCCATCCCAGCCTCCATGGCAGGCTGGAAAAACCAGGAATGACAAGGGAAGGGGAATTTAGGGTGGCTGCTCACTGTCCCTGCCAGGAGAGCCCGGGATGGAGGAAAGGTGACACCGGGAGCAAACAGAGAGGTGCCACCACAACCTGCAGAGTCCCTGCCAGGACAGAGATGGATGCCAGGCCCACAGGTGGAACAGGAGATGGGATAAGAGATTGGAAAAGTGGGATGGAATGGGAGATGGAATAAAGGCTTGGAAGAATGGAATGGAACAGGAGATGGGATAAGACCTTGGAACAGGAGATGGGATGAGAGCTTGGAACAGCAGAATGGAACAGGAGATGGGATAAGACCTTGGAACAGGAGATGGGATAAGCTTGGAACAGGGGATGGGATGAGAGCTTGGAACAGCAGAATGGAACAGGAGATGGGATAAGAGCCTGGAAGAAAAGGATGGAACAGGAGATGGGATAAGATCGTGGAAGCACAGCCCAGGCAGGATGAGCAGGTAGAGCTCCTTTGTTCCAGGACATCCCCCGAGCTGGAGAGCGGGAGGTCAGGGGGCCTGATCCTTGTGAGGGATGGTCCCTGTCACTATCCCCAAGCTCCTGGCAGCTCCAAGGGGAAAATTCCCATTATTCCCAGGGGTTTGGCTAACACAGCCCAAGGCCTGAGGGTGCCTGAGTGGGGAGAGGGGGAAGGAGTGCTCTAAAGGGCTGAGAGCAAACACATGGCTGCAGAAATATGGGACTGAAGAGCTCCTGCAGAGAAGGGGTGTGGGGCCAGCACAGGCCCTTGGCAAAGCCTCAGGGCTCCAGCCTGACATTTAAACGGGATAAAATCCCTGTGCCCCCATTCCTGGCCTGGGAATCACCACCTTCCCCCGTGGCACCGTGAGGAGAAACGTTCGGGGGGAGGAGATCCTTGGATGGGACAGTGAAAGGTTTGGGTGAAGTCAAGATTTCATTTCAGCCCCATTCTCCTCCTTTTGGACAAAATCTCCCTCTGCACCCTCCTCAATCCCAGCCCTACAGCCCAGCTCTGACTGGGAATTGTGGGGTTCTGACTGGGAGCTGTGGGATTCTGATTGGGATCTTGGGGCTCTGACTGGGATCTTGGGGCTCTGACTGGGATCTTGGGGCTCTGACTGGGAATTGTGGGGCTCTGAATGGGAATTGTGGGGCTCTGACTGGGAGCCGTGGGGTTCTGCTGATGCCCCTCATAGGGGTTATTCCTAAATACATCCGGCTGTTATTCCCAAATGAACCCAAAGGTGTTCTCCACCACCAAACCCCTGCCCAGCAGCCAAACTCCAAACCCAGGACCCCAAACCCCAGAGGAGGGAGAGGCTCCTGCACCACATCACAAACCCTGCCAGGAGGGAGAGGCTCCTGCACACCTCATCCTCGTGCAAGGCAGGAGAGCTCGGAGTTCTCTCCTTTCTCCTTTCGGGTAATGAAATTCCCCACACTGCACCCAGCCACAAACACAGCTCCATTCTTTGGAAAACAAATATGTTCTTTAGAGCTTCCTGCTTGTCAAACACCTTTTTGTTTAGCTCAACAACTAATCCACTTATCGGAGGATAAAGCTGCCAGTGAATCACCAGGATGATAAAAGCATGCACAAAATTAGCAAAAATTTGCCTATGGCTCCTGCACATTTAACAAACAGTAGCCAAGAGAAAAAAATATTCTTTTTTTTTAATTTTTTTTTTTTTTTTTTAATAACTGAGATCCCCAGGAGAGATTCTGTCAGATAGCAGCTTTTATTTTGCTCACAGTTTCCCCCCCCCCCCCCCCCCCTAGGTTTTAACTGAAGTAATTTATCTGTACTTTAAAGCACTGAGGCTGGGAGATGCTGGGAGCTGATATGAGATCCACGGAAATTGGCACTGTTTGAATAAGCAGGAGATGCAGCCGGGCGAAATTTTAATAAGTTGATTTTTTTTTTTTAAACATAAATGTTCAGGCATTGGCTGCTTCCCTCCAACCTCGGTGCTGCTGTGCTGCTCAGGAGGCTGCAGCACCTCGGAGGATCCTGGATTTGTCCTTCCCTGCTCCTCAGGGTGCCCTTTGGGGTTTTAATCTCCACATTCCTGCGGGGGGGGATCCACCCTGATAAAGGGATGGGGAAAATCCCCGGGGTTTGCCAGGGCTGGAGCTGGAAATGACCTGAGCAGGAAATCACCTTCCCTGCCTGTCCTGCCCCAGCACCCTGGGGTAACTGGGATTTTCTTCCCCTCTGAACCCCTCAATTCTCTGGGGTAACTGGGATTTTCCTCCCCTCTGGAACTCCCCCAGCTCCCTGGGGTAACTGGGATTTTCCTCCCCTCTGAACCCCCCCCTCAATTCTCTGGGGTAACTGGGATTTTCCTCCCCTCTGGAACTCCCCCAGCTCCCTGGGGTAACTGGGATTTTCCTCCCCTCTGAACCCCCCCCTCAATTCTCTGGGGTAACTGGGATTTTCCTCCCCTCTGGAACTCCCCCAGCTCCCTGGGGTAACTGGGATTTTCCTCCCCTCTGAACCCCCCCCTCAATTCTCTGGGGTAACTGGGATTTTCCTCCCCTCTGAGACCCCCCAGCTCCAGAAACCTTGGGAATTTCCCCGGCATGAATGTGCAGAGATGTTCTGGGGTGAAATCAGCAGGTTTTGGGCAGTGCTCTGGACCAGAGTGGGGATTTCTGGCATTTCTGGACACCCACAGTATGAAAAAGGGCGTAAGAGGGAGGCAAAGAACTCCAGAGGCTTGGACTCCAAAGATGTGCTCAAAAAAGACAGAAAACCCCAAATCTCCCCATGGGCCGAGGCAGCACCAGGGGGATTCAGTTTTCCTGGGCTCTGACTCGTTCTCTGGGGGTCTCTGGGGCACTCTGAAGGTCTCTGGGGGTCTCTGGGGGTGTCAGGGGGTCTCTGGGGCTCTCTGAGAGTCTCTGGGGATCTCAGGGGCTCTCAGGGCTCTCTGGGGGTTTCAGGGGGCCTCAGGAACTCTCTGAGGTCTCTGAGGTTCTCTGGGGCTCTCAGAGGTCTCTGGGGTCTCTGGAGGTCTTTGGGGGTGTCAGGGGTCTCTAGGGCTCTGTGACTGTCTCTGGGGCTCTCAGGGGTCTCAGGGGTCTCTGGGGCTCTCAAGGGTCTCTGGGAGTCTCTGGAGGTCTCTGGGGGTGTCAGGGGTCTCTAGGGCTCTCTGACTGTCTCTGGGGTTCTCTGGGTGTCTCAGGAGCTCTCTGAGGGGGTCTCAGGGGCTCTCTGGGGCTCTCTGGGAGTCTCAGGTGTCTCAGGGGTCTCTGGGGGTCTCAGGGGTCTCTGGGGGGGTCTCTGGCTGCAGCCCCCACAGAGTCCCTGTGGGATGGACTGAGTTCAGATTTAGTGACGTTCTCTCTTTGTCGCCTCTCAGTGACCACGCCCTGTAAGGGACAATCCCGGCGTGGCCACCAAAGCCACGCCGAGGAGCCCGCCCAGGCTCGGGGGTGCCCTGGCAGCAGCCGGACCCCGCAGCGACCCCATCAGAGCCCCCTGGATCCCAAATCCTCATTCTCCTGGAGCTCAGGAGGACACTGGCACCCCTGGGGACAGCAGGGTTAGGTCAGAGCTGCACCACGGCGGCCAGACTGGGAGAACTGGGAGAGCTGGGAGCTCCTGGCCGTGCCTCCCACCCCAACTCCTTCCCTGGGACGTGCTGGAGGTGAAACCCGCGGAGGGACAGAACCCCCCAGATTCCCACAGCTTCCCCCCGAATTTTGGCTGGATTGGGGCGGGGCCGGGAGCCCGGGCGCTTTTAGGGGACCTGGGAATTCATCAAGAGGCAGCACCTGTCAGGCTGGTATCTGGAACTAAACAGAAACACTCGCTGGGGCTTGACCTCCCGGCCCCGGGCGGGCTCGGGGAAAACCTCTGCCAGCCCCGGGAGCCCCGGAACGGAACGGAACGGAACGGAACGGAGCCCGGGCTGGGCAGGGAGCCGCGGGGCAGGAGGGACTGGGAATGCTGGAAGGGCTGGGAGAGCAGCAGGGACCCCAGCGGGGATGGACAGCAGGGCTGGAGCTGCCCGGCCTCGGGGAGAGGAACAGCCCTGGCGGCAAAAGCCACCGGAGATTTCAGAGCCAATCCCCCCCAGGAGCTCCCCTGTGCGGGGTTTGGGGTGTGTTTGACCCCTCCAGCAGCCCAGCCCGGCTCTCAGCGGTGATTCAGCCTTTCCAAACCTAATTCAGCCTTTCCTGGCTGCTGAGGGAGGGGTTTGGTGCTGCAGAACATCTTTGGGCAGCTGGGCAGGATTTTTTTGGGAATTACCCCTGGGCTCTGGGGGATGTCAGCAGAACCCCACAAATCCCTGAGAGAGAGCCCAAAGCTCTGCTGAGGACACAAAGATTGGCACCGAGGCACTGCCAGCCCTGCTCAGCACCCCGAGAAGGCCCTGCCTGAGCGCCAGGGGACCCCAAAGCACCTAAAGGATGGCGCTGAGATCTTCATCTTGAACGAGGTGTGAGGCTCTTTAAAACCGGTTCTAAGCCGGCGTGAAATGGCTCCGGTAGCGCCGAGCTCAGCCCCAGCTGTGGGACCAGAGATCCCTCCCTGGCCTGACTCCCCGATTTTCAGTTTTGAGGCTTCTGTGTGAGCACCTGGAAGAAGGGAAAGCTGAAATATTCCAGGAAAAGCAGCCCTGCCCACCTGCCCCGCGAGGAGAGACAGCAGTGCAGAGGGGTGGGACAATCCTGCAGCAGCAGCATCCCAGAAATTCCCAAATTTTAACTCGAGAATTCACTTTGCCAGTAAAAGTGTGGTGCTTTCACCAAAATCATCAGTTCCACACCTTCCTCCTCACCCAAAATAAATCCCCTCCTTCAGAGCTCACTCCAACACTGGAGTTACACAGAGCCTTAAGTCCTACCCAGGAACACCCCAAATTTTGGGCTTCAACAGCCCCTGGATCTGCACGGAGGGACCGGGGTTATGCCAAAGATGTGCCCGGGCTGGAACAGACCCTAAAATTGCCTGCCCGAAAGGTGCCACTCCAGAGATGGGCAGAGGAATGCGGTGGGAAAGGGTGATGGGCATTGCTGGGAGCTGAGGGGCAGCGGGCTGAGGAATTCCTTTGTGTGCTGAGCTTGAAGGAGCCGGTGATGGAGCAGGAGGAGGAACCAAGAAAACCCTTCCCGCAACTCGCCCCTGCTCCTTCTCCTTCCTTGCCCCAAGCAGCGCCGAGGAAAAGCCCCGGGGGGAGCCCGGAGCCTCATGGGGCGCGCAGAGCCGCGGCCGGGCCGCATCCCCCGGGCAAAACCCCTCGGATTCCGGCCCTGGGAGCCGCGGATCCTGCGGGAGCGGCGCCTTCGCGGAGTCCCTGGCGCAGGGAAGGTCAGGAGACAGAGCACCAAGGGTGCGGGGATGGCTGGGACACGGCCAGGCCGGATACTCTGGGAATTCCCTCTTCAGCTGGCTCCGGAACCACCTGGAAACTGTTCTGGGTCCACACCGGGATGGAGGAAATTCCTCCAGGGAATTCCTCCGCGTCCCTCGGCCCCCGGTGCCACCTAGCACACTGCTGAGCCGCTCCCACCCCGCTGCGGGGTTTTAGGGTTCCCCATCCCCGTCCCAGAGCGGTTCCCCGCTATCCCTGTCATCTGCCGAGCCACTCCCATCCCGCTGACGGATTTTAGGGTTCCACATCCTTGTCCAGGAGCAATTCCCCTTATCCTCGGCATCTGCTGAGCCGCTCCCACCCCGCTGCGGGGTTTTAGGGTTCCCCATCCCTCTCCAGGAGCAGCTCCCCCTATCCCTGGCATCGCTCCCCCGGCAGGGCCGCTGCGGCTCCTGCCCCGTGCGCCAGGCGGGAGCGGCCGAACCCGGGCTCGGCTTTTGGGCTGGGGAAGGGCCCCGTGGCTCCTAAGTCGGGCTCGGGGCTCAGCTGCAATCTCGGATCGCCCACTGAGCGCTGCCAGCACCTCGGGCAGCTGCTGCCGGGCCCGCAGGTCCGGCCCAGGGCAGCCGGAGCCGCCCTTTGGGACCCTCCTGGGATGGGCAGCGTCCCCAGCAGGCCCAGAGCCATCCCTGGCCTCGTCCCCAGCGCCCCCAGAGCTCCCAGCCCTGTCCCCCGCGCTCCCAGCCCTGTCCCCAGCTCTCCCAGCCCTGTCCCCAGCTCTCCCAGCCCTGTCCCCAGCACTGTCCGGCACTCCCAGCCCTGTTCCTAGCTCTGTCCCCAGCTCTCCCAGCCTCATTCCCAGCCCTCCCACCTGTGTCCCCAGCACTCCCCAGCATTTCCAGCCCTCCCAGACCTGTCCCCAGCTCTCCCTAGCGCTCTCCAGCATTCCCAGCCCCCTCCCCAGCTCTCCCAGCCCCTCCCCAGCGCTCCCGGGTGTTTCTCCCCTCAGCAGGAAGGCGCAGCAGCCCCACACAATGCTCCTCTCCTCACCACCTCTCCTCTTCCCTCCCCCACAGGCAGCCCCCAAAGATTTCTTGTTTCTCCCTTCTCCTTCATTCTTTTTGCTTTCTTTTATTTTCTTCTCTTTTTTCCCCCTTTTCTTTCTTTTTCTTTTTATTTTTTCTTTTTTAAAGGAAAAATGTTATTTTGTGCCTCTTGAGCCTTTGCCGGCTGGGCTCGGCGTCTGTATCAGCTGGAGGAGCTTATGAGCTTCGTCTCCTCGGATTTAGACTGAAATTTTGATTTTCTGCCGCGCTCAGATAATGTGGAAATCCTGTTCCCCGATATTTGCTGTTTATCAGCGCGGTGCAGCGCGGTTCTGGGGGGAAGGGACCCTCGCCCCCCGCCGCCCCCCGGCCCCGCCGCTAATGGAGTTCCACTCCGGAGCGAACCCGCCACAAAAGGCTCATTACGGTGAGCCAGGGGGAGAGGAACTGCCCGGCCGAGAGGTTCTGCAGGGCTGGGAGGGGTTCTGAGCCCGCGGCTCCGGGCCTCGAGGGGCCCACGGGCAGCTCGGAGCTGCCCGGGATGGTGGGAGGGGTCCGTGCCCACGAGAGGGGTCGATGCCTAGGAGAGGGATCCCTGCCCATGGAAAGGGGTCCCTGCCCACGGGAGGGATTACTGCACATGGAAGGGTCTGGAACGATGAGAGCTCCAAGGTCCCTTCCATGACTCCCCAGTCCCTGTCCCCACTCCCGATCGTGGCTCTGTCCCGTGTCCTGCCAGGGACCTCCGCGCCATCTCCTGGGCTCCAGGCCCCAAGCCAGGCTTGGTCACCCGAGGTCCCCTGCAGCTTTGCGGGGCTGGGATGGAGCAGGCTGGGATCCGGGATCCATCCTGAATCCATCCATTGGGGATCCACCCTGCATTCCCTCAGCTCCTCACGCCTGGAGTGGCCCTGTCCCCCCGTGTCCCCGTGCTCCGCGGTCTGAGCCACCTCCCTGTCCCCTCCGTGTGCTGTTTGTCCCGGAGGCATCCTTGTGTTTGGTATCCCCAATCTCATCCCCCGTTCCCACACGCCCTGCACCCTCCAGTGTCGCACACCCGCCCCTGCCAGCGCCCCGGAGGCCACCTGGCAAAGGGGGGAGGGGACATTCCCTGCGTGACACGAGCCCGGCAAAGCGAAATTAAAGAATCCTAAAGAAAATTCCGGGGCTCAGCAGCGGGGAGCAGCTCCGAGGGCCGCTTAAGTGGCCAGCGGTGGGTAAAGCCCGGCTCTTAATGAGGCCGCCTCCCTCTCCTGAAAGGGCTGCTCATTGTCACACAATGGCTCTCGGTGTCCCCCGCAGCCCCTCGCGGGGACAGCTGGCATCTCCCTGGGCTCGGAATAATGTCCTGGCCAGCGCCACCGCGCCGGGATCGCTCAGCGTTACGGGCGGCACCGGGGGAAGGAGGGCAGGAAAAATGGGGGAAAAGAGGGGGTTTTAGGAAAAAAAAAAAAATAAATAAAAGGACTGGGAAAGGAGACAGGAAGCGCGATAAAGCTCGGCTCTGTGCTCGGCTCTTCTCCACTGCTCCTCTGGTTTAAAGTGACTCCGCTTCTTATGGAAACGGAGAGGCGGTATTAGAAGAGGAAAAAAAAAAAAAAAAACCACCAAGACACAGAGAGCTTCCTTATCTCATGGAGACAGTTGTCAGGAATCACTTTGACTGAGTCGTTTTGTCTCCATGCTTTTTTTCGCTGTCAAGCAGGCCTCAGGACATGGATCAAAGGAGAGGCGCCGAGCGCTCGCTGAAACTTCTGATCCCTTCTCGGAACAGACGCGCGAGTGGCAGAGCAGACAGAGCAGACAGCTCCTCGGCACATCAAATGGGGACAGGAGAGGAGAGAGGAGAGGGAGCGCCGCACGGCACAGGGACAGGGACAGGGAGCGCTGCGACAGCCGAGCCGAGGCAGCCGGGGGCTCCCAGCGCCGCTGCAGAGAGCGGGGGAGGCCGGGGCAGCCTCTGTGTCCCTACGGGAAAGTCCCCTCTCTGTGTCCCCATGGGAGTGTCCCCCCTCTGTGTCCTCATCAGGAGTGTCCCCTCGCGGTGTCCTCATCAGGAGTGTCCCCTCTCTGTGTCCTCGTCAGGAGTGTCCCCTCACTGTGTCCCAAAGACAGCGTCCCCTCTCTGTGTCCCCATGGGGAATGTCCCCCCTCTGTGTCCCCATCAGGAGTGTCCCCTCACTGTGTCCCCAAGGGCAGAGTCCCCTGTCTGTGTCTCCATCAGGAGTGTCCCCTCTCTGTGTCCCCATCGGGAGTGTCCCCTCGCTTGTCCCCATGGGCAGCGTCCCCCCTGTGTCCGTCCGAGGGTCAGCTGGAGGGGCGGGGGTGGCTCCGCAGGGCCAGGGCAGGAGCGCGGGGAGAGCCGCGGCCGGCGGGGACAGCGCGGTGTCACCTCAGCGCTGGCCTGGGGCGTGAATTCCCTCCCAAAACTCATCGGTTTGGCCCCTTCCCCTCAATCCCGCGAACCGCTCCTTGTGATTTCCCAAAACTATCCCTCCGCGGCTGCATTCCCTCTTTCCCCTCACGCCCACAGCCGGGGTAATCTCCCAAATTCCCCGTGTTTCCCCAAGCAGCCCCTCCATCTCTGCATTCCCTCTTTCCCCTCAATCCTGCAAACCGCTGATTTTCCCCTGATTTTACTTGTGACTATTCAAAACAACCCCTCAATGCCTGTATTCCCTCTTGACCCAAAACCTTTCAGGATCGCCTTTCAGGTGCTCATTCCCTGAAATCAGATCCCCCTCATCTCCAAACTGGATGGGTTTAAGGGCTCCCGCAGCTGAGAGCGGCGAGCCGGGACCCCGCGCACCTTTGATCCGCTCGCCCCCAGCCTCGCCGGGGTTTGTGATCCCCAGCCCCCGGGGTTTGTGATCCCCAGCCCCCGGGGTTTGTGATCCCCAGCCCCCGGGATTTGTGATCCCCAGCCCCCGGAGTTTGTGATCCCCAGCCCTGCCCGGGTTTGTGATCCCCAGCCTCGCCGGGGTTTGTGATCCCCAGCCCCCGGGGTTTGTGATCCCCAGCCCTCGGGGTTTGTGATCCTCAACCCCCGGGGTTTGTGATCCCCAACCCCCGGAGGCAGGGGCGGCTCTGGGCAGCAGAGGCCCCGCAGCACCCAGAGGTGTCCCCGCACATCCAGCGCCACGCAAGGGGGGACCCCGGCGGGGAACGGACCCCACACCCGGGAGTGTGGGGGGCCTTTCCTGCGGCTCCTGGATCTCCTCCCTCTGCACTTCCCGGGGCACGCAGCGGCTCCTGCACGGCCCTGGCACCCCGAAATGTCCGATCCCACCCTGCAGAGCCATTCCCTGGCACCCCGAAGTGCCCGATCCCACCCTGCAGAGCCATTCCCTGGCACCCCGAACTGTCCAAGCCCACAGCACAGAGCCATTCCCCAGCACCTTAAACTGTCTGAGCAATGTGCCTGCCCAGCCCTGGCACCCCAAAATGTCCGAGCCCATAGCACAGAGCCACTCCCCGGCACCCCAAACTCTCCGAGCCCAGCCTGCAGAGCCATTCCCGGCTCCTGCTCCCCCTCTGGGGTTGTGGGAGGGTCGCTCCGGACGCTCTGGAAGCTGATGCGCCCCCAAACTCCCCCACCTCACAGCAAAGCTCAGCCCAGCGTCTTTTTGGGATTCCTCTCATCCCATAAATCTCTCCTGAGGCTCTGGGACTGCATGGACTGATCCTCCTGAGCAGCTCCCGGGGATGCTCCAGGGGTGGACACAGCCCCCAAAGTCCTGCAGCCTCTCCAACAGTGATCCCAGCTGGGACGGGAGAGAGTTTCTCTCTTCCTTAGCGCACACGGATGGGAAGTAAAGGGGAACCCAACCCCACCGAGTGCGGCCCCCTCACACACCCCCGGCAGAGCTGTGCCCGCGGAGGGGACTCACGGCCCCCTGTCCCTCCTCCCCGGGCCGAGCTGGGACCGGCTGGAATCCCGCCAGGAGAGCCCCGGGCCCGCCTGCGCTGCCCATCCCTGCTCCTCTGGAATTCACCCCGCCAGCCCGGCGAGGGGCAAACAGCTCGGGGCAGCTCGGGGCTGGACCCGGCCCGCGGCAGAACGCGCCGCTGTGGGTTTTTCCTGCCCGGGAAGGCTCTCCCCAGGCGGGGCACAGCTGGAGCACAGCTGGATCGAGCAGGCACAGCCGGAATGCGCACCCCGGGAATGCGGCGCGTGCCCCCGCCTCCCAATCCCAATTATTTACTCCTTTCATTGCATTCCTCGCTTTTAAGCGTCCCCTCTGCCTCGCTGCCCCCACTCCGGGGCTGCCCTTCCCCCGATCCCGGCTCCCTGGGACATCGCGGCACGGAGGTGGCCGGGAACGCCAATTAACGCTGCGGCGTTAATTGCTGCTGGCTCCTCTTCCCCCCGTGCCCTGCCCGAGCTGCCTCAGTAACCAGCGCTCGGACCCTCCCGGAGCGGGGAACAGCCAGGAGCCGGAGCAGGGGAGGTAAAGGAATTCAGGAATTCCCGTTCCACCCTGCTCCGGCTGGCTCTGCCGGGGGATGGAGATTTGAAGATTTTGGGGAACAGATTTCTGTGTCTCAGCCCTTAAATTCGACATCTGGGGGTTTTCAGGCACTTCCACTCGTCCCTGCTCTTCTCCTTCCTGCTGCTATCGCTCCTGATCTCCTCCTCAGGTTTCTCCCCACTTTTTTTCCTGCTATTTCTTCCCTTTTCCTCCCCAATGTGTCCTGCTGCTCCCTGAGCTTGCAGTGCCCCGGGGCCCGATCCTGGGCCCACCAAAGGCAGCGCCAAATTCCCATGGGATTCCAGCCTCGGGAATCGACCGTTTCTTCCCAAATCCTTCCGTGTTCCCAACATTTTCCTGTCTCAGTAACACACGCAGGGAACAACTTGTGGAGTGGGAATCCCAAATCCTTCCATCTTCCTATCAGTAACACACGCAGGGAACAACCTCCGGAGTGGGAGTCCCAAATCTTTCCGTGTTCCCAATATTTTCCTGTCTCAGAGGGAGCAGCCTCGGGAGTGGGAATCACACAGGAATTCGGGTTAAGCGAATAAAATCCTGCCTTTTTTGCTCCCGATGGGTTTCCAGCGGGATCTTAGCGCCCCAGCCGATCTGAGGAACCCCACGGAACCTCGGGATGGAGAGCGGAGAGGCCCCTGGGCTATGAATCCCCCCTTCCCACCCTCCTCGGAGCCGGAGGCACCGGGAATCAGGAAAATAAGGACGGATCTGTTTTCACACGGGAAGAATGTTCCCTTCTCCCCCGTTCCCGGTGCCGGCAGCAGAGGCGTCAAACTGACAAGAGCAGATGGGCTTTGTTCGGTGAAATATATCCCCAAAAATGCCAGAAACTTTAGTGGGAAACCGGGCATGTGCAGGTTAAAAGTTTAGGAGACGAAGCCGAGGGGGAGCCGCTTTTCCCAGAGGAGCCCGGAGATGCCGGGTGCCTTTCCCGAGCCCCGGCCGGAGAAGGAGGCGGATTTAGCAGGAATCCCGCTCCGAGGGCTGCGGAGGGGAGGAAGGAGCGCGGTGGGAGGGATGCGGGGATGCTCACCAAGGGCACGGCGGAGGGATCAGGATGCTCTGGAGGAACGGGAATGCCGGGGATGCGGAGGAGGGAAGGAGAGAGGGAGAAGGAGAGAGGGAAAGGGAAGCCCCCGGCGTGGGGGGTGTTAAGGGATGAGGGAGAACACGGCCCTACACCCGGCTAAGCCGGGAAATGAATCCTGATCCGGCCAAAACCGAGCCTGGAAAATTCGAGCGGGAGAAGGGTCTCCTTTCAGGGAAACGGGGAATCCTTAATGCTTCCTCCCTCAGCAACTGTAATGCCAGGATGTTCCCAATCTGCTTTGAGGGATGGAAAGATTAAGAATAATAAAAAAATTGCAATAAAATATGTGTGAACGAGGGGGTAATTGTGGACAAATGCAGCATTCAAATTCATTTTTCAGCTCTTTTACACACCATTTCAATCTTATTTTCTGCTTGTTAATGAGATCTTGTTGGTTGGGGTGGGCACGGCTGCCCAGTATCGCTCGGGTAATTGCACATAATTTTCTCTCTACCAGTGATTTGCATCAGATTTTTTTTTTCCTAATTCTTTGCTATTTAAACCCCCTCCTCCTTTTCCCCCTTCCCCAAATCCCCCCCCCCCACACCAAATCTCATCCTCTCCTCCCCTTCTTTCTTCCCCTCCCCTTTCTCCTGGCCCAGCAAGACTCATTTTGAATGCTTATTACAGGCACAGTGTCTCCGACAAAAAAAAAAAAGAAAAAAAAAAGAAAAAAAAAAAAAAAGGCACCAGACGGAGAAAGGGATTGGTGGCACTGAGGGAAGAGAGACACAGCAGCCTCTCCAGACCAGGAGAGATCCCTGGAAGTCAGGGAAGGAATACCCAGAGGATTCCTGGAAATCAGGGAAGGAATTCCCAGAGCCAGGAGGGATCCAAACCTGGGACTGGGAATCCCAAGCTCCAGACACTGGGAATGAATTCAGGGAGCACAAATCCAAAGTCACTGCAAGCCCTGAGAAAATGACAGCCACAACTCCGAGGAGTGACCAAGTTTCTCTTGGCTCTTTGTGCTTCTGGAATTGTCTCAAGCCCTGCAGATCCCGCAGGGCTGTTCCTGAGCTCTCAGGAATGACAAGGTCTGGAATTCCTGCCTTTTAACCCTGTTCTGAGCTGTTCCCCAGCCTCACCTGCCCCAAGCTGAGCTTTTTTGGCTCTGGAAAAGCCCTTGGAGACCCCGAGATGCTTCAGGGAACAGGCACACGGATTTAGGGCTGGGACTGGATCTCAAAGAGCAGCAGGAACTGTAGGAGGTGAAACAGCGCAACAAACCCTCTAAAACAAACCCTCCAAAACAAACCCTCTAAAACAAACCCTCCCAAACAAACCCTCTAAAACAAACCCTCCAGAACAAACCCTCAAAACAAGCCCTCCAGAACAAACCCTCCCAAACAAACCCTCCAGAACAAACCCTCCAGAACAAACCCTCTAAAACAAATCATCCAAAACAAACCCTCCAAAACAAACCCTCCCAAACAAACCCTCTAAAACAAATAATCCAAAACAAACCCTCCAAAGCAAACCCTCCAAAACAAATCATCCAAAACAAACCCTTCAGAACAAACCCTCTAAAACAAACCCTGCAAAACAAATCCTCAAAAAAAAACCCCTAAAAACAAACACCCCAAAACAAACCTGCAACAAACTCTCCAAAACAAACCTTCTAAAACAAATGCTCTAAAACAACCCCCTCGAAACAAACCCTCCAAAACAAACCGTTTGACAAAGCCCCCAAAACAAACCCTCCAGACAAACCCTGCAACAAACCCTCCAAAAACCCAGAGACCTTGAAAAGGCAGAAGAGATGTGGCAGAGGAGGCTGGGGGTGAAAAGCAGCAGAAAATACAGAAAAATCTGAATTCTTTGCTGTTTGAGGGGATCACCCAGCATCAGCCAAAGTGGTTCCACGTTGGTCCTCTAATACTCAGTTTAATTCCCTTATTTTGCCCCTCAGCACCCAGTGCAGCACACACAGCTCCTGACGGGCTGGCATCTGGAATTGTCTCAAGCCCTGCAGATCCCGCAGGGCTGTTCCTGAGCTCTCAGGAATGACAAGGTCTGGAATTCCTGCCTTTTAACCCTGTTCTGAGCTGTTCCCCAGCCTCACCTGCCCCAAGCTGAGCTTTTTTGGCTCTGGAAAAGCCCTTGGAGACCCCGAGATGCTTCAGGGAACAGGCACACGGATTTAGGGCTGGGACTGGATCTCAAAGAGCAGCAGGAACTGTAGGAGGTGAAACAGCGCAACAAACCCTCCCAAACAAACCCTCCAAAACAAACCCTCCAAAACAAACCCTCCAGAACAAACCCTCTAAAACAAACCCTCCAAAACAAACCCTCTAAAACAAACCCTCCAGAACAAACCCTCCAGAACAAACCCTCTAAAACAAATCATCCAAAACAAACCCTCCAAAACAAACCCTCCCAAACAAACCCTCTAAAACAAATAATCCAAAACAAACCCTCCAAAGCAAACCCTCCAAAACAAATCATCCAAAACAAACCCTGCAGAACAAACCCTCTAAAACAAACCCTGCAAAACAAATCCTCAAAAAAAAACCCCTAAAAACAAACACCCCAAAACAAACCTGCAACAAACTCTCCAAAACAAACCTTCTAAAACAAATGCTCTAAAACAACCCCCTCGAAACAAACCCTCCAAAACAAACCGTTTGACAAAGCCCCCAAAACAAACCCTCCAGACAAACCCTGCAACAAACCCTCCAAAAACCCAGAGACCTTGAAAAGGCAGAAGAGATGTGGCAGAGGAGGCTGGGGGTGAAAAGCAGCAGAAAATACAGAAAAATCTGAATTCTTTGCTGTTTGAGGGGATCACCCAGCATCAGCCAAAGTGGTTCCACGTTGGTCCTCTAATACTCAGTTTAATTCCCTTATTTTGCCCCTCAGCACCCAGTGCAGCACACACAGCTCCTGACGGGCTGGCAGAGCCTGACCCAGACAGAACTGGACTTAAAACTGAGTTTAAGGCCAGGCTGGATGGGGTTTGGAGCACCCTGGCCTCGTGGAAGGGGGTTGGGATAAGCAGAGCCTTAAGATGCTTCCCAAACCAAATTAGTGGGATGATTCTAAGATTTATCAGGATTTGTTTAAGATTTATCAGGAGTTTGTTCCAGACCTTATCCCAGCTCAGGCAGGGACAATTCTAGGCCAGGCATGGCCTAAGTTAAGCTGGGTCTGAGCTCCAGCTGGTTCAGGGTTTGTTTTTCTGCCAGGGTGAGGCCAGGCCTGGCTTGGGGTGTCTGGGGGTCTGGCCTGGAGCTCAGTGGGGATTCCCAAAGAGCTGGGAATGATTCCTCTGGGATGGAAATTTGGGAATATTTGTGGGGTGTTTATGGGATCCCAGACAGGCAGGGGACAGCTCTGGGCCAGCCCAGCTGGGCTGGGAACAGCACAATCCCTGCTCCATCCCAATCCCTGCTCCATCCCAATCCCTGCTCCGTCCCAATCCCTGCTCCATCCCAATCTCTGCTCCGTCCCAATCCCTGTTCCATCCCAGTCCCTGCTCCATCCCAATCCCTGCTCTGTCCCAATCCCTGCTCCATCCTTGTCCCTGCTCCATCCCTGTCCCTGCTCCATCCCCAATCCCTGCTCCATCCCAGTCCCTGCTCCATCCCAGTCCCTGCTCCATCCCAATCCCTGCCCATCCCCAATCCCTGCTCCATCCCAGTCCCTGCTCCATCCCAGTCCCTGCTCCATCCCCAACCCTCCTCCACCCCAATCCCTGCCTGGGTCTCCCTGGGGTCTTTCCCCAAGTTCCTGGAAGGGGCAGGACCTGAGCCCCCACTCTGTGTCCTGCTTTAATCCTTTGGGATTCTCTGCTGGTCACAGCCTGGGAAGGGGCAATTCCCTCCCAGAGTTTGGGATTTGGGATGGGGACGGTGCTGAGCACAGCCTGCTGGGTCGGGGGTCACCGAGTCCTGTCCATCCCATCCTCACTCAAAGGAATTTTTATTTCCCTCCTCATCTCTGCTCTGCCACTGGGGAGGGTCCCAGAGGGAACTGGGAGGGGGCAGAGCTGGGACAGGTGACCTGAGCTGGGACAAAGGGATTTCCACACCCTGGGATGTCCCCATTCCCTGGGTACAAACTGGGACAGTTCCTGGAAAGGGGCCGGGAAGGCGGGGTCTGGCATTGGCGAACAACTCCAGTGAGCAGCACTTGGTTTTCAATTATTATTATTATTATTATTATTATTATTATTATTATTATTATTATTATTATTATATTTTATTATTATTACTGCTATTACTATTATTATTACAATTATAATTATAATTATTTAATGACTATAAATAAATATATCGATATAATAATAAAATATAATGAATATAATAAATGAATGTATTAATATATTATTATGTTTATATAATAAATAAATATAAAATATAATAATAAAATAAAAGTAATAAATACAAATAATACATTAATATATTTATATATTACTGTAATTATTATAATTATCATTGTATTTTACTTCATTCTCAATTATTGAACCTCCTTATCTCAACACACAAAATTTTTTACTTTTTTTTTTTTTTTAACTGTTTTTTACCTTTTTTTTTCCCATTCCAGGGCTGGAAGTGAGAAATGGGGACTGGACAAGGAGCTGGGTCAGGCTTAATTTCCAGCTGGGCTTAACCCCCCACCGGCTCAGCCCAGCCGAGCTGGTGTTTTTGGGTGAAGTGTCACAAAATCCATCGCTGCAGGATGAAGTCATGAGAGCCAAAATTCCCAGCCAAGCTCTGGGATGGAGGCAGAACAGCCTGGGAAAGCCGGGGGGCTCCAGCAGCTGAGCTGGGCTTTGTGCGGCTGATAAACCGGGACTAAACAAATCCCGCGTGAGGCTTGGGCAGAGCTCCCGCAGGATCTGCCCCGGAGAGGGAGCACGGCCGGGGGATGGACCCACAGTGACACCCCAAATCCCCGTTTGGGACTGGGAGCAATGTGGTGGCCATCCCAAATCCCCGTTTGGGACTGGGAGCAATGTGGTGGCCATCCCAAATCCCCGTTTGGGAATGGGAACAATGTGGTGGCAATCCCAAATCCCCGTTTGGGAATGGGGACACTGCAGCTGCCATCCCAAATCCCCGTTTTCTGTTTGGGAATGAGAATGCCACAGTTGCCACACAAAAAGTCTCCACTTTCTGTTTGGGAATGGGGACACTGCAGTGGCCATCCCAAATCTCTGTTTTCTGTTTGGGAATGGGAATGCCACAGTGGCCACACAAAATTCCCATTTGGGAATGGGAAAACCGCGGTGGCCATCCCAAATCCCCATTTTCTCTCTGGGAATGGGAATGCAGCAGTAGCCACACCAAATGCAAACCCTCATTTTCTGTTTGGGAATACTGCAGTGGCCACTCCAAATCCCTATTTTCTGTTTGGAAATGGGAACACCGTGCTTCTCCTCCTGGACTCCAGCTGCCAGCACAGCCCGTGGATTCCAGCTGAGACACCCAATCCCGGGGTAACTGGATAGGGAGCAAAAGCTGGGAGCTCCCGGGCCCCTCTCCTTGTCTGAAGTGCCAAGAAATCCCCTCCTGCTGCTGCTGCAGCCACGGGGGAAACGAGAAACCCGGCCAGAGACAAATCACCCTCACCCTCAGCTCCCAGAGTGGTTTTTCCAACATCCTGAACCCCCTCTTTCCACCCTCCTGAACCCCCTCTTTCCCACCTGCTGAACCACACCTGTCCCCTCTCCTGAACCCCCTCTCTCCCTTCTTCTGAACCCTTTTTCTCCTCTCCTGAACCCCCTTTCCCCCCTCCTGAACCTCTCTTTCTTTCCCCCCTCCTGAACCCCCTCTTTCCCTCTGGCTGATCCTTCCCCCTGCAGAGAGGAACCTCGGGCAGCTGGGAGGGTGGAATTTTGCTGGGATTTCCCTGGAATGCCGCTGCAGAGCCGGACTGTGCTCAGCTCAACTCATAAATTACACAGAGCACCTCATAAAGAGACCTTCCAAAACTTCCCTAAAAGAGGACAAATCAATGAGTTCTTCATCCTGCTGGGAGCATTTCTCATCTCCCTCCACTAGGAACAGCAGAGGGCTTGGAAAGGCAGGAATTTTTTGATCAGGGAATGTAAAGCAGTCGGGAAATAACCTGGGTTAGGCTCTCAGCACACAAAGGGAACAGACGAATTTCCACACCGATATCTTGGCCCTCACATGATTAAAAGCCTCGAGAAAATGGGAATCTCCCCTTCCTGGGGGTGCAAAGCTCTCTTTTCTTCAGGCCTGACAGATAAAGGATCCTCTCTTTCCCACACAAAGGACTTATGGGCTCAGGGATATCTGTCCCCAGCCTGAGCCTGGGGGCAGGGGAATTTGGGATTGGGATAAGCAGAGGAAAAGCCACGGTCTGGTCCTTTCAATGAGCCCCTGATTCTGCAGGACTGGGCAGGAGAGGATGAAGGGAAATGGAAATTGCAGGATGGCCTTCTCTGCGCCTGGGGCTCATCCCAGGCATCTCATCCCCGCCTTATTCCGTGGGGATAAATTGCACTTGGGATCATCTGAGTTAATCCCGGGCCCTGGCCCAGCTAACCCAGGCCTGCCTTTCAATCCCAGGCTGTATCCTCTGAGCCTGAGCCCAGTGCTCTCAGAAATCCCTTGTCAGAGGGATATCTGCCTCTTCCCCCACAAATGTCCCTGTTTGGAGCAATATCCAGCCCCATGCCAGGCACATTTCAATATTTTCCCATTTTGCCTTGTGCCAATCACATTTCAGTGTTTTCCCATCTAGCCCCATGCCAGTCAATATTTTAATATTTTCACATCCAGCCCCGTGCCAGTTACATTTCAATATTTTCCCATTCTGCCTTGTGCCAATCACATTTCAGTATTTTCTCATCCAGCCCTGTGCCAGTCACATTTTAACATGGTTTTCCCACTCACAGCCAAAAGTGTGGGGTTTGAACCATTCCAGAGAAGCTGCAAAGTTTCCCTCTTTCCACTGACACTCCGTGTTTGTTTTCACACCCAGCCTGCTGGACCTTAACCTCCACACCCCCTGGTGTCCCTGTTTGTTGGACTCCTCTCCAAACCCCTGCAGCTTTTCCATTCCAGGTGCCCACCTCGTTTCTCCTCCTCATTCCAGATTATTTTGGTTTCCCATCCTAAATGAACTGATTCCTTTGAAACAACTGCTGCCCTTCACTTGACTCCATATCCCATGAGTGACCGAGAGTGGAAAAATCGGGATTTGGTGTCCCTCAGGATAAGGACAAGTCCTGGCTGCTCATTTTCAGTTCCCCTTGATAACAAAGGTGAGCTTGGAGACTCCTTTCCTCCTCCACAGCTCACCCATGCCTCGTGCAGGATCAGCAGGATTGTCTGCACAAGTTTCCCCAAATCAAGCCCCAAATCTCCATCTCTGAGCTCAGCCAGACCTGGAGGAGCTCCAGGCTGTGCCTAAATCGGCCACCCAGGATGAGCTGGAGTCCACCCTCAGGTGTGCTGTCCTTGGGGTCACACCGAGCACCAGAGGCACCCCCCCTGCTCTAGGGTGGTTGTGGGGGTGCTCCAGGTGTTTGGGATCCCGTCACCCCAGCCTGGCTGTGGGAATGACCAGCGCTGGGCTCACGACAGAGCTGCTGCTCATTAACAAACCAACAAAATGCTCTCCCCACAGCAATTCCTGAGCACAACAACAACAACCACACCAACAACAACCCCAGCCACACCAACCCCAACAGCCACCATCGCTCCGCGGCGCCGGCTCGCCGCGACGTCCCGGAGTCGTCCGCGCTCGTGGAACGCGAAGAAGGCTGGAAACGGGCACCTACCTGCGGGGACAGGCCGTTGCTGACGGGGTTCATGTGGTTGGCGGGGGCTGTGGCGTTCATGAAGCTCTCGGAGTAGCTGGAGAAGCTGTGCCGGGCGCCGTAGGCTGAGCCGGAGTCGGCGGCGGCGGCCAGCCCGCCCTGGTGCATGGTGGAGGGTGGCAGCGGCTGCGGCCGGTGCACGGTGCTGCCGCCGTCTGCGGGGACACAGGGACACCAACGGGCTGGGATCCCCCCGGAAACCCCGGGAGACTCTGCGAGATCCTGGGAAACCCCAGGAGACCCCCGGGAGACCCTGGGAGACCCAAGAATGGCAGCTTGGCCATCCTGGGACCCAGCAGCTCCATGCTTGGCAGAAGTCTGGGTTTTGACTTTGTTTCCCCCCCCAAAAAAAGCCATGAATTCCTTGGGAAAGGCCAAAGGCAGCTGGAATAAACAATACCCCTTCCACTGGAATATTCCTGCTGCTGAACCCCGGAACAGAGATTTACCCAGAATGAGGTAAAACCCACACAATCTGGGTAAATAATAAATAATAAATTGGGTAAGTCCCCAATTTACAAGGTAACTAATAAACAGTAATTAACAATATTCCTTCTGGTGGAATATTCCCACTGCTGAACCCTGGAATGGAGATTTACTCAGAATGAGGGGTCACCCACAAACCCCCCAATTTACTGGGATGTGCTCCATGTCCAAAACTCCAGCCATGGGACACTGGGACACAGCCAAAGGGACGTGGGATAGAGGGGAAAACAGAGGAATTTCTATTGGCTTGAGGAAAAACCCTGATTTTCCCAACTAAACAAAACCCACAAGAGGCTCCCAAGTGTCCCAGGATGTCACAGACCAGAGCGGCCCAAGGAGAGAATCGCGGGGTGGTTCGGAAAGGACCCCAAAGCCCCCAAACACCGCCCAGCCCGGCACAGGGGAGGTGGGGAAGGGCAGCAGGGGGCTCACCTTGGGAGATGGTGGTGCTGGGGTAGGAGGAGTCGGGCAGCTGGTACGGGGGCAGCGCCGGCATTCCCGTGGGCGGGAAGCCCCCCGGCAGCAGGTGGTTGAAGGCCGCCAGCTGGTTGGCTCCCGCCTGCTTGCGCCAGCGCGCCCGCCGGTTGCTGAACCACACCTGGGGGACAGAGAACACCCTGTGGGCGACACCTGAGCAATGCCTGTCACACCTGGGGGACAGGAAACACCCTGTGGGTGACACCTGAGCAATGCCTGTCACACCTGGGGGACAGGAAACACCCTGTGGGTGACACCTGAGCAATGCCCACCACACCTGGAGGGGACAAGAAAATCCCCACAGGTGACACCTGAGCTCTGCCTGTCACACCTGGGGGACAGGAAAGGCCCCACGGGTCACACCTGCCTGTCACACCTGCTGGCAGCACCTTGTGGCCAAAGCCAAAGCCAGGCTCGAGCTGCTCCTGGACCATGGTAGGTCCTTCACCCCCAGTGTGTGGAGGTGAATCCCCACCACCCCTCCTCACTTCCCTCTCCCTGCTGGCCCCAAAGCCCTGGTCCCATCCCTCCCAGGATTTTGGGCGGATGCTGCTCCCAGCCAGGGGATGGACAGGGGTTCACAGAATGACCAGGTTGGAAGAAACCTCCAAGATCATGGAGTCCAACCCAGCTCCAACCACTCCACTCAACCCTGGCACCCAGTGCCACATCCAGGCTTTGTTAAACACACCCAGGGTGGGGACTCCACCACCTCCCCGGGCAGAACATTCCAGAACTTAATCACCCTTTCTGTAAAAAACTTTTTCCTGATATCCACCCTATATTTCCCTTGGTGCAGCTTGAGACTGTGTCCTGTGGTTCTGTCGGTGCTGCCTGGAGAAAGAGATCAACATCACCTGAGCACAGGCACCTTTCAGGAGCTGTGCAGAGTGATGAGGGCACCCCTGAGTCTCCTTTTCTCCAGACTGAGCACCCCCAGCTCCCTCAGGCGCTCCTCACAGGGCTTGTGTTCCCAGCCCCTCTCCAGCCTCGTTGCCTCCTCTGGACGCGCTCAAGCTCTCAAGGTCCTTCCCAAACTGAGGGCCCATACCCATGATGAGGTTTGTGTGTTCCCAAAAGTCCATCCCCGGGAGATGCCCCGCTGCCACCTGGCTGTCCCTGTTATCTGCGAGGCTGGGAATTCTGCCGGAGGATTAAGCGCCATAATAGCGGCACTGTTAGGAAGGATAAATAGCCAGATTAGCATCGTGCTCGCGGTGTTAGACAAGCTCGAGAGATAGACCCGCCCCGCAGGGAGTTCGGGGCTCGGCCCCTCCCAGAGCCCTGCTGAGCCTTGCCCCGCCTGCAATGATGCCTCAGGTTTAGATTTTATATTTTTCAGGTTCTGTTCTGCTTTAGTGTGTGAGTCTGGGCTTTATTTTACGGATGGGAAGTAAGGACACCGGGCAAACAAACCCCCGGAGCAGTCAGGATCAGCATGGCTTAAAGCAGTGCTCTTGTAAAGCTGAGTCACAGCACAGCTCTGCTCCCTCGCAAGTTGGGAGAGCAGCCACCAGCTCCCAGGAAAGAGATGGAGACTCCTCGGGATAACAGCCCTTAAAAGCTTCTCCAGGTTTTCCAGCCTCAGTGTTCATGGAATTGCACCAAGCTCGGTGCTGGCACGAGCCCCAGACCACTTTGCTCTGATGCCTCAGGTTTAGATTTTCTATTTTTCGGATTCTGTGCTGATATCTCAAGTTTAGCTTTTCTGTTTTTCACATTCTCTGCTGATATCTCAGGTTTGGATTTTCTATTTTCACATTCTGTGCTGCTCTAGTGTGTGGGTCTGGGCTTCACATCAGGGAATGGTGAGCTCTCTGCACAGAGCAGGGAGACAAAACAATTCCTGCTCCAGCTGGGACCAAGGACAAATGATCCAAATCTCAGGCCCAGGAGCACAAACAACGTGGGCTGAAGAGAGAAAAACAGGATGGGAAAGAGAGAAAAAGAGGATGGGACTTCATGGGCTAAAGCTGGAACTGGACAATTAACTCCAATATGCAAATGGAGCAGAACTGATACAAGTTTGAGACCCCATGACCGGTCATGCATTTTGGGACCAGTTTAGTTCATCTTGGGTTCATTTTGGGACCATTTTAGTTCATCTTGGGTTCATTTTGTGCCGTTTTGGTTCACCTTGGGTTCATTTTGGGGCCATTTTGGTTCATTTTGGGTGCAGCCCTGGCTGGGCTCTTGTGCTGCCCAAGGTGGATCCACTGAGGAGATCCTTTCCATAAATCCCTACTTCATTTTTTAGCTCTGTCCAGTCTCTTTTCTAGCTCAGCCTTCACAAAGCATCAGTAAGAGCTCTGCAGCCAGCCCAGAATGTGCTGCAGCCTCTGCATTAAAATAAACCCAGCCTAAATGCCGGGGCAAAGCTGGGCTCAGCTCTGCTACTTCATGGGCAAGTCTCCAGAGGATGTTTTGTAATTCCTGCTGCTCAACCCCAGAACAGAGATTTACCCAGGATTTGGGGTCACCCACACAACCCCCAATTTATGGGATGTGCTCCTAAGGGTATGGCAACCCTGGTATGTTTTATTGGGGGAAATCTCCTTGCTGTAGGGTAAAAAGGGCTGCCCAAGTGTATTATCAGGAGCAATCCCATTTCTGCAGGGTAAAAAGGGTTTCCCAAGAGTTTCACTGGGGAAAATCTCTCTGCAGAGCAAAAAGGGCTGCCCAAATGTTTTATCGGGAGCAATCCCATTTCTGCAGGGCAAAAATGGTTTCCCAAGTGTTTTATCGGTGGAAATCTCTTTTCTGCAGGGTAAAAAGAGCTGCCCAAGCTGTCTCGTGGGCTGGGTTTGCTCCATTTCACCACAGAGGGCTCTCAGGCTTGTTCTGTTTGGGGTTCACGAGGATAAGCTTTCAGGCCAGATGAGAATGCAGCTGCTGGGCTTTGGGAGGCCTCAAGAGCTCCAAAACACGATTGAATTTCACAGCAATGGGAAAAAACTGAGCAAAAATCAGGAGTGGGGGACCCCCCCCCTTCCATCAGGTTCCCAAGCTGCCCAGCCTCAGAGCAGGAGCTGTGCTTACAAAAGGGCTCCCACACCTTGGAGGCCAACCTCAAACTCCCTTCTCCAAATCCTGCTGAAAAACCCCAAACTCTCTTCCCCAAATCCTGCAGAACCAACTCCAAACTCCTTTCCCAAATCCTACTGAAAAAATCCCAAACTCCCTTCCCAGACACTGCAGAACCAACCCCAAACTCCCTTCTCCAAATCCTGCAGAACCAACCCCAAACTCTTTCCCCAAATCCCACAGAGCCAACCTTAAATTCTTTCCCCAAATCCTGCAGAACCAACCCCAAACTCTTTCCCCAAATCCTGCAGAGCCAACCTTAAATTCTTTCCCCAAATCCTGCAGAGACAACCCCAAACTCCCTTCCCAGACACCACAGAACCGTGGTCCCACAAACCCCATCAGGATCCCAATCTCAAAGTGAGCACATTTCTATCGAGTTCCCTATACAGGATTTCCCATTCTTGGGCATTGTTCTGACAGGAAAAGACAATTTTCACTCAGGGAGTTCTGCCTCCCCTTTGTGTCTGCTGGGAAGGGTCCCACGAGGGTTCCTCTCAGGTTTAGGGTTCCCTGGATCTGTTCCCCATTTCTGGGGTGCTGTGGGCTTGCTCTGGGGTTCCCTGGATCTGTTCCCCATTTCTGGGGTGCTGTGGGCTTGCTCTGGGGTTCTCTGGATCTGTTCCCCATTTCTGGGGTGCTCTGGGCTTGCTCTGGGGTTTCTCTGGGGTTCCTGGATCTGTTCCCTGTTCCTGGGGCTGCTCCGGGGTTCCCTGGATCTGTTCCCCATTTCTGGGCTTGCTCTGGGGTTCCCTGTGAGGTTGTTCTTGGGTGCTCTGGGGTTCCCTTGATCTGTTCCCTGTTCCTGGGGTGCTCTGGGGTCCATTTGACCAAACCCTATTTGTGGGTTTGCTCTGGGGTTCCTGGATCTGTTCCCCATTCCTGGGCTGCTCTGGGGTTCCCTGTGGGGTTGCTCTGGGGTTCCTGGATCTGTTCCCCATGTCTGGGGTTCCCAGTGGGGTTGCTCTGGGGTTCCTGGATCTGTTCCCCATTCCTGGGCTGCTCTGGGGTTCCCTGTGGGGTTGCTCTGGGGTTCCCGGACCTGTTCCCCATTCCTGGGTTTGCTCTGGGGTCCGTTTGAGCAAACCCCGCTCCCGGGCCCGCGGTGCCTCAGGCAGGCCCAGGCCCGGCCAGGCCCCGTTTCCTGCCGGTTTTCACACCGCAAACACCAGAAAGCCCCGGCTCCCTTCACGGTGTCAGCGAGCTCTGGGAGGCTTGTGGGGCCCTGGCAGCTCCTTGGCACCCAGCCCTGCTTGCCCAGAGCCCTCAGCAGGGTGACAGAAATGGGTCACTCACATCTCCTGAGCTCCGAGGCACCGGGGCCAGCGGGGCCGCGGCTCCTGGCACCCAAATGCCCCAAATCTGGGACAGGGCTGAGGGAGAGCCCTGAATGGACCCTGAGCACTTTGCATTCATCCAGCCCTGTCCACGGAAGGTTCTGGAAGCGGGGAGCAGCAGAAAGGAATAAAGAAATAACCTGAATAACCTTTTGTGCGCCCTGGTCATGCAAAGAGGATCCCCCGGCCCTTTTCTCGTCCTGCACGAGTGCAAATTCCAGTTTGGAATTGGGGCTGTGGGCTGCTCTGCTCCTGTCCCTTCCACTCCCACAGCTTGGGGATTTCTGGTGCTTAGGGAGAGAAATAAACCTTGTCTTTGCAGAGGAAAAAGAGAGAAAGAAATCTTGTCTTTGCAGAGGAAAAAGAGAGAAAGGAACCTTCTTGAAAAGGAAAACAGAGGAATCAACCTCCTTGCAGATGAAGAGAGGGAAATAAACCATGTCTTTACAAAGAAAAAGGAGAGACATAAATCTTCTCCTTGCAGAGGAAAAGAAGAGAAAGAAATTTTGTCTTTGCAGAGAAAAAGGAGAGATGTAAACCTTGTCTTTGTAGAGGAAAAGGAGAGAAATCTCTTTGCAGAGGAAGAGGAGAGGAATAAACCTTTCTTTGCAGAGGAAAAAGAGAGAAAGAAATGTTCTCTTTGCAGAGAAAAAAAGAGGAATAAACCTTGTCTTTGCACAGGAAAAGGAGAGAAAGAAACCTCTTTGCAGAGGAAGAGAGAGAAATAAACCTCTTTGAAGAGGAAAAGGAGAGAAAGAAACCTCCTTGAAGAAGACAAGAGAGGAATAAACCTTGTCTTTGCAAAGAAAAAGGAGAGACATAAACCTTCTCCTTGCAGAGGAAAATGAGATAAAGAAATCTTGCAGAGGAGGAGAGAAATCTTCTCTTTGCAGAGGAAAAGGAAAGGAATAAACCTTTCTTTGCAGAGGAAAGGGCTGGGCCTGGAAGAGCTGCTACCCCACAAAGATCAAGATCCCAGTGCAGACATCAAAGTCCAACACCTGAAGAAAAAACATGGCCAAAATCCAAAGCCAGGCACAGAAAGAGGAAGAGGAAGGGAACTCAGGAATGCCAAAGCCACCCAGCAGTTCCTGACCTCCCCAAGGGAGGGAAAGTTATTTTTCTTTTCCCAGCCAAGAGCCAGAGGCTGCAAATCCACCTGGGATGAGGTGGAAGAAGATGTGGAGTGAGATGTTCTACGGTGGGACAGGAGGACTTGGCTGCCCTGGGGTCTGACTTGTGTGCTCAAAACACAGCTCAGAACTGATTTGTGCTGTTTCACGCCCCGTGTGAGGGGATTTTTGTCTCATTTACACTTTAAATCTGTTCAGGATTAAAATCCACCTGTGTGAGAGCGGCACCTCCCATCCCGCTTCCCCCACCCTGCGTAATTCCTTTGTTTTATCAGAGATAAAAGGATCCTCGGGATCCTTTTACAGCCAGGTAGAGCCACCCTGGGGATGAGCCTTTTTGGTCTGCAGTGTTGGAGAAGAAAGGGAAGATAAACTCCAAGGGAGAGGATTATCAGCCAGGAAATCCAGTTCCTAATTACTGTCCTCCTGTGACTCCAGGAAAACTGTTGCTTTTGGGATTGAAATCAACCAATTTGAGCCCTTACACAGGTTAAACTGAGGATAAAACCCTTATTTTTCACATTTTGGGCCATTTCCACACTCAGCCAGCTGAGATTGAGGCTCTTTCACTCCGGAAGGTGCCGGAGCCAGCGCGAGACCTTGGCGTTTGTTGGAGCCAAACAAACGAGAAATGATAACCCTAAAAAATCCACCTGCCCCAAAAGAGGTTCCCAGGAGTTTAAAGCAGCTTTTCCCACCGAGCCTGGCTGGAGGCTGCAGCCCCACGAGTATGTGCCATTTGTTAATAAATTATTTAAATATATTACTATATTCTATATTATTATATTCTATATTATTCTATGTTATAAATATATTCTTATGTTATTTATTGTTAATAAATATGTTTCTATTATTATACATTAATCTATATTATAAATATTTAGTTATGTTATTTATTGTCAACAAATTAATTTTTCATTTTTTCATTTTTTCATTTCATGCCCCAAACAGGTCCATTCTGCCCCTCATTTCTAACCCCAAGAAAAAGCAGAGCCTCTGCAGCTAATGACGTTTGCAATTCCTCCCCTTCCCCCAGCTCAAAGGTGGCTGGGGCCTTTTATGCTCATAAATCATTTTATTGGTGGTTGAAATCCCGAGGCTGGAGCAGCTCGCTGTAATGCGAGGTGCACTTCAAAGGGAACCTGCCTTCAGTTCCCGCCTGCTCGGGGTTTATCAGCCCCGAAAGATTCCCTGCCATGGGATCCTGTTACACCATGGCGAGCCTGGCGTGGAGCCTGGCCCGCTCCAGCTGCCACGGAGGAGGGAGAGGAGGGAGAGGAGGGAGAGGAGGAAGGTTGGGAGCTGCTGGGGAGGTTTCTCTGAGCTTACAGAGGGGTTCCCACACCTTGGGGGCCAACCCCAAACTCCCTTCCCCAGATGCTGCAGAACCAAACCCAAAATCTCTTCCCATATCCTTCTGAAAAAACACCAAAATCCCTTCCCCAACTGCTGCGGAACGAACCCCAAACTCCCTTCCCCAGACACTGCAGAACCAGTCCCAAACTCCCTTCCCCAAATCCCGCAGAGCCAACCCCAAACTCCCCTCCGAGACACTGCAGAACCAACCCAGAATTTGGGGCCAGCCCTTGGGGAAAGGGCTGGGGGAAGAATCAGCAGCAGGAAAATCAGCAGCTGCTGGTTCGAGAGAAGCTGTACCTGCTGCCTTTGGGGTTTTCCCCATGGATCAGTTCCCAAATAATGCCTTAAATAAAGAAATGTGTCCTAGAAACCACCTGGCATTGCTGAGAGGGAGCAGAGAGGGGATGGAAAAAGCTGGGATGGAGATACCCAAGGAGTCCTTGTGCCACTGCACCTTGCTCAGCCACACTCTTGAATATCTTGAATATCCTGGGTATCCTGAATATCCTGAATATCCCTCAGGCCTCCCATTCCTGTATCTTAAGTTGGAAGTGGGGCTGTGTATTCTATTCCAATCTGTGGGGCAGTTATCCTCTGTTCATTGGGCAGTTTTCTTTATCTCTCCCACAACCAATCCTCCCTCCAGGAGATCTCTTCTGTCCATGGCCACTGAGTGTCCCTGCATGGCTGATCAAATTCCACCATCCCATTGGGAGATCCTCTGCCCAGGGGAGGAGCCAAGCATTCCTACCTGGATAGAATCTGAGATTTTGGGACACCAGGGCAGCCTTTCCTCACTGGATTCCCAAAGGAGCAGCTTTCTTCTCCTCTGCATTCCCAGAGGAAGACCAGGCCCATCTCCAGCAGCCCTGGACCTTCAGAGGAAAACTCCAGCCTTGTCCAGGATCCCTGCTCCACCAGTACCACAGCTGGCACTGCAGGAGGGCTGAGCCACCATGGGATGGGACTGCTGCCACCACCCTGAGCCACAGGGTGTCAGGTTGTATTCTGACTCTGGCAGGGTTGTTTTGTATTACTGCATTGGTTTTTTATTTTTGTTGTTGTTGTTGTTTGTTTGTTTTAAAATTTTTCTTCCCTAGTAAGAACTGTTACTCCTGCTCCTGTATCTTTGCCTGAGAGCCCCTTAATTTCCAAGTTATAATAATTCAGAGGGAGGGGGTTTACATTTTCCATTTCAGGGGAGGCTCCTGCCTTCCTTAGCACACACCTGTCTTTTCAAACTGAGACACCCTGCTGGAGCAGCTGCCTGCCAGAATGGGGCTGGAGCGAATTATCCCAGCTCTGGGTCAGCTCCCACAATTTGTCAGACAAGGAGAGGAAAGGAAGGTCAAAAAGAGCCTCCTGTGAGAGGGGAAAAAAAACCCCTGTTGTGCTCCTGCTCAGCCTAATCAGGACTTGATGTGGGAGAAAGATGGATGGGGTGGATGAGGAAATAAATGGAAACAGGGCTGGGAAAGCCAAGGGGCTGCAGCACCTGTTTGTGCTCAGGGGCTGCAGGAACCAGGTGGGAAAGGCTCTTTTATGGCCTCAGCACACCCAGAATGTTCCACGGGGTCAGCTGAGGGCTCTTCCCAGCTGGGAAAGGGGATTCTGCTCTGTCAGGGCCTCAACACACCCCAAATACTCCAAAAGGTCAGCTGAGGGCCTTTCCCATCTGGGGAAAGGGGATTCAGGGCCTCAAAACACCCCAAATACTTCACAGGGTGGGCTGAGGGCTCTTCACAGCTGGAGAAAGGGGACTTTGCCTCAGGACACCCCAAATATTCCACAGGGTTGGCTGAGAACCCTTCCCAGTTGGAGAAAGGAGATTCTGCCAGGTCAGGACCTCAGCACACCCCAAATATTCCACTGGGGTGGCTGAGGGCCCTTCCCAGCTGGAAAAAGGAGACTCTGCTGGGTCAGAATACCCCAAATATTCCTTGGGGGATTTCAAGGGGATTTTGCGAGTTCAGGGCCTCTCCTGAGACACAGCAGTGCATTGTCCTATCAAAAACCTGGAATTCAGGGGGTGCAGAGGAGTTTTAGGGAGGAACTGGAGCTGGGGAGAGCCCTGGGATATTCCCTGCTCCATCCTTGCAGGTGGGAATCTCCTAAATCCACACCACACCATGTCTGCTGGTTGTGACACCAGGGACATGGGAGCATCACAGAGGCCACCGAGAGAATTCCTGACAGAACAGGGAAAAAAATCCCAGCAGGACACACTGATTTGGGGCCCATTTGGAGTTTTTTTCCTGCTGTCCCTGCTCTGGTTCAGTGCTGAGCCTCTTCCTCTGGTGAGTGATGTGGTGGAGATAAATATGAAATATTCCATTTTAAACCAGGTTAGTGGAGCAGAACAAATGGCTCCTCACAAATGAGATTATCCAGGGAATTCAGCCTGAATTTCTGCTGGCACATCCCTGTTCCTGGAGGTGGCAGCTGTTTGTAGGATTTCAGTGAACAGGTGAGTGGGGGATTTTTGGGAAACCGCCTGGCTTTGGTTAAACAAGTCCTTGTAAGCAGGGAAATATTTCACTGGGACATTGGTTCCTCTAGGGCTGCAATGTTCACTAAAAATATCCTCAAGGGAATGGGATAGAGTGGAGTGGGATAGAGGGGGAATGGGATAGGGGGGAATGGGATAACAGGGAATGGGATAGAGGGGGAATGGGATAGGGGGAATGGGATAATGGGGAAATGTGATAGAGGGAATGGGATAGAGGGAATGGGATAGAGGAGGAAGGGGATAGGGAGAACTGGGATAGAGGGAAAGGGATAACAGGGAATGGGATAGGGAGGAATGGGATAGAGGGAATGGGATAACAGGGAATGGGATAACAGGGAATGGGATAACAGGGAATGGGATAACAGGGAATGGGATAACAGGGAATGGGATAACAGGGAATGGGATAACAGGGAATGGGATAGAGGGAATGGGATAATGGGGAAATGGGATAACAGGGAATGGGATAATGGGGAAATGGGATAGAGGTTCCACTTCTACATGAGACTTCCTAAAGCCAGGCTGAAGCTCCCAGCTCCAAGCCCTGCCCTGCCCAGTGCCGCAGCTTTACCCCTCAGCACAGAATCAATAATATTTATAAATAAAATAATATTCCCATGGAACAAAGCAGCTTTTGGCCACTGTTTGCAATCAGTGTTTTCCAGCTCCACATTTTACAAGTTCTGTTTGCCAGGGGTGATTTCAGCTGGCAAAGGAAATGCTGCTAAAATAAAATATTAACTTTATATAAATTATTAGAATGTATATTAAATAGAAATAAAATGTTAACTTTATATAAATTATTATAATTTATATAAAATATAACCCAAATATAATCATTATATAAATTATTATCATTTATATTAAATGTAAATCAGATATAAACTTTAAACCCATCCCTGTGTTTTGCTTCCCTGATTATCCCTGCCTAACCCCGGGTCTGAGCTGGCACTCGGGGCAGGTGACAAGCACCAGGAAGGGCTGGGTGCTGTGTGAAAGCTGCAATATTTTATAAATATTTTATAAATATTTTTCTCCTGGCAGCCAAACCTCAACACTTTAAGAGCTGTTCTGGAACATTTCGGGGCCAGCTTGGATGCTGGCACCCCTGGGAGCTGCAGGAGGTGTCAGGGGCAGATTTCTGCTGCTCCTGGCTCAGCCAGGCCGGGTTTAGCAACACCTCCAGCCCTGCCACTGAGATCTCCTCTGCCAAGAAAAGCTCTGGGGAAAAGCTGCAGTGGCTCGAGGATTAAAACCTGGCCCAGCAAAGCCTGCTCCTGATTGTGGGAAACATTCCCAGCGCTGAGCCCATGAACCAAACCTGTCCCTGGGGAGGGCGAAGCCTTGGCCGCTGCACCTTACTGGGCTTCACTGGGCTGGAACCGGAGCTCTGGCAGGGGGAGCACGAAGGGTTTGGTCCCTGCCCTGGCTGGGGAGGAAGTCTTGGGGTAGAAGCTCTGCTGCTGAAAGCCCCAGAGGCCCTGTTTGGTTTGGGGCCAATGGGACAGACCCTGCTGCCCTAAATGTGTGCAGCCCGGCGGGTTTGGTGTGGTGTGGCATTCACGTTCTCTGAAAAATCCCTTCGCTCAGGATTTTTCTATGTGCAGCCCAGCGGGTTTGGTGTGGCGTGGCATTCACGTTCTCTGAAAAACCCCTTCGGTCAGGATTTTTCTCCTGGGAAGCTGAGGAGCCTCAGAGAAAAGGAAAACAATTCTTATCTCATTTGCTTCTCCTGTGTTGTGCTCGTGTGGAATGTGTTTGGAGATTGTTCACCCACAGGTGATTGTTTCACTGCATTCTGCTGTGAGTTGTTTTCACTCTTTGGCCAGTCAGGGCCAAGCTGTGTCGGGATTCTGGAGAGAGTCACGAGTTTCATTATTACCTTTTGAGCATTCTGTAAGTATCCTTTCTGTATTCTTTAGTATAGTTTAGTATGGTATTTTTAATAAAATATCGTATAATAAAGTTATAAATTAGCCTTCTGAGAACATGGAGTCAGGTTCATCATTCCTCCCTGCCACGGGGGTCCCTGCAAATACAATAGTGTGGGGCAGCCAGGAAACACAAACTGGGGCTCCTGCAGGGCTTTGGCCTCTGGAAAACCCAACCATTCCCACCCCTGTGGGACACCAGGGGCTCAAGGACTCAACCAGGGGCTCCCCCAGGCTCAAGGAAAGGCAGGGCAGCACAAACAGCCAGAGCAGGCAGCTCCAAGGTTCCCATTCCAAAATCACAGATTTTTTCCAATCCCGGCACAAAATCCATGATTTGATCTAAAATCTGATTTTACTGACCCCAGAGGATCCCATTCTGTGGGTGGAGGGATCCTCTGGGATCAGTAAAATGATCCTCCATGCCTCAAAGGAGAATCCTCCAGGAGAGAATCCTCCTGGATCCTCCATTCCTCAGAGGAGGGGAATCAGGCTCCAGGGAGCATTTTCTGATATGGAATTCTCCCTTTGGGTCATGGATTCTCTGCCCCACATCCTAAATAAGCTGGCTCTACAGACCCCCAGGATGATCCCGGTCCCATTTTGACACCGCCACCATCCCAGGGTGCTCCAAGCTGGCCTTGGGCACTTCCAGGGATCTCCAGCTGCTCTCCCAGAGCCTCCCCAGCTCACAGCCAGGAACTTCCTCCCAAAATCCCACTTAAACCTTCCCTCCTCCAGGGAATTCCCACTCCCCTGTCCTCGCACCCCAGACCCTTCACAAAGTCCCTCTCCAGCCCTCTCTGTCCAGGTGCTGGGGCTTGGAATTCAAATTCAGACAATTCATCCTTGCCTGAAGACCAGGTGGGGAAGGATTTTCTGCTGGATCTTGCAGCTCCTTCCCATGGAGAAGGGAATTTCTCAGTGTGGTAAATGTAAATGCAAATGTAATCTTAAGAAAACAAAAAGATATTCTAAAAACTTAATTCTAATTCTTATTGCTCTTTATTTTAATTACTAAATAATAAATGTATTAATTTATTAAATTTCAAATAATGTATTAATTTATTAATAAATAATTTTATAATTTATTAATTGAAGAATTGTAAACCTATTTTACCTTTCTCCTAATCCTACCTCACAACAAAAAATAAATACATTCGTAATTAACCAACACTGAAGCCACCCATAGAATTCCTTTTCTGGGGCTGAGGTGCTGCAGCCCTGAATGAAATATCCCCAAAAATCCACATTTCTGTGGAATGCTCCCAGATCCCAGGACTGCTCCAAGGCTTTTTATCACCCCCAGGTGATGCTGAGGAGCCAAAAGCCAAAAATACCCTCTGTGGTTTTTTGGGGGGAGAAATCTTGGCTGATATTTTGGATGTAAAATTTCAGAGCCTTCAATCCCTGGCTCAATCACAGCACCGGGAAAAGAAGGAGAATATTTGGAAATATTCCTTCTGCACCAGGGAATATTCATGGAAAACATTCCCAGTGGAGAAATCTCTAAGTTGGAAGTTGATAATTTGGACAGTTTTGTTTTACTTCCCATTTCTTCCTGCCAGTGAAACAACAGAAATAAACAGTGAGGGTTGTTGGTAACCCACCCCAAAAACGGAGCAGCTTTGGGAAAAGCACTCCACAGCTGGGATTGCCCAGGACAAGGATTAATTCCAGCTCCCCAGCCCCATGGCTGCTGCCTGGTGGCTTTTGTGACACCAACACCTTGGAGAGGTCATTTCTACACCTACAGAAGAATCTCCTGGCAAAAGGATTTTCCTGCTGAATTCCACCCCACAAACAAATTCCCCATTGTTTATGAGAAATGGATTGTTCTGGGAAAAAGTTCCTCCACCAGGAGAAAAGCCAGGGAGAAAAGCTTCAAAGTTGTCACAAAATGCCTTTTAAGGTTTGGGTTTGTTTTTTTTTTTTTCCCCACATCAAAATTTTGACATCATCCGTGAGATAATCACAAAAACGGGTGAAAAATCCCAGAAAACATCCAAGATCAAAATCAAAGCTCCCACCAAATGAACGGAGTGAATTCCTGTTAATTCCCTAACGCCCGGGACATTCACGGATTGTTTTCTGGCGGGGCGGGAGGGAAGGGGAGCTCACAGATGGGTGAGAATTCCTTCAGGACATTCCCTGAGTCAGGACATTGCCTCGCACAGGGGCAAATCCCTGGAATTCCCACGGAAATCCGCGCGGGCTCATCCCTGGCTCGGCTCAGCCTGGGATTAACCCGTTCGCACTCATCCCCCTGGAAGCCGGAGCTGGAACGCGCATCCCCGGCACCCAAAGGCGGCCGTGACCCGGCCGGACCCGCTCGGCCTCCCGGGAGCCGCGGGAAACCGGAGCCGCCGCGGCTGCCCCGGGCCCGTCCGGCTCGTGGGCTTTATGAGCTGTCAACGTGTCAGAGCTCCAGTTATCCCGACAGCTGCGGGCCCCGCCGGGCTCCGGGCCCGCCGGGAGGGGGACACAGCCCGCGGCTTCCCGCAGCCGGCCGGGCACGGAACGGAGCGGGAACGGGAAGGGGAACAGGGAGCGCCGGGATGGGGACAGCGAGCGGCACTCGGGGCTCGCCCGCTGCCAGAGAGGGGCAGAGAGAGGGAAAAATAAATCCCCTTGGAGTGTCAAAGGGGGATTGCAGCACAGGAATAGGAGTGGGAACGGGAACAGGAATGGGAATGGGAATAGGATATAGGAACAGGAATTGGATGCAGGAATCGGATATAGGAATAGGAATAGGAATAGGAATAGGGATAGGGATAGGGATAGGAATAGGAATAGGAATAGGAATAGGAATAGGAATAGGAACAGGATGCAGGAATAGGATGCAGGAATAGGATAGGAATAGGATTAGGAACAGGAACAGAAATAGGACTAGGACTAGGACAAGGACCAGGACTAGGGAGGAATAAGATTAGGAATAGGAATAGGAACAGGAATTGGAGGTAGGAATAGGAACGGGAACTGGATGCAGGAAGAAAGCCACCCTGAGCTGTGATCCAGGGGATGAGTGGAACGAGGACCAGATGTGGGGCAGCTGCTCTCCTGTCCCTCTCTGGGGTCACAAACTCCTCCATGCCTCTGCCCCTACCCGACACGTGGAGCTCAGGGATGAGGAAGACAGGCAGATGTTGGCAAAGCCCTTCATGGAATCATGGAATGAGTCATGGGATGAGTCACAAAATGAATAATGGAATGAATCCTCGGAGGTTTGGGTTGGAGGGACCTCAAAGCCCCTCCTGTGCCACCCCTGCCATGGCAGGGACACCTTCCACTGTCCCAGGCTGCTCCAAGCCCCATCCAGCCTGGCCTTGGGCACTGCCAGGGATCCAGGGGCAGCCACAACTTCTCTGGGAATGCTGTGCCAGGGCCTGCCCACCCTCACAGGGAGAAATTTCTTCCAGATATCCCATCTGAACTGTTCCTCTTTCAGTTTAGAGCCATTCCCCCTTGTCCTGTCTCTCCATGCCTCATAAACAACCCGTGCTCTGAGCTGGCCCTGCTGCCTTAGAGCCATTTTACACCCAAAACTCAATTCTTGGCTTAAAAACTCAGTCAAGACAGCAGAGAGCCCCCGAGGTGGGGGAAGATTCCCTGCTGGATGTGCCCATGTGGGTTTGTCTTTGTGTGGGGCTATTTTTAAAATTTTTTTGCACAAGATCTTGGCTGAGTGATGTTTGCAGGTCCCGAGAGGCAGCGGAAGATCAGCCCTGATATCCAGAAAATCAGGTGGTGGGAAGGAGCTGCCCGTGCCAGGCTGCTGGAATGAGAAAGGCAGCAGGAATGTGCCTCGGAGAGCAGCTGCTGCACAGCCCTGGCAGGAGCCTCCTCACCCAGGGCCTGGGAGCAGGGAGGGATTGGGACATCCCAGCCTGGGACAAGGGAAAAGGGCTTTTTAAATTAAATTAATTAACTAATTGGTTGGGGGGTTTTTTTGTTTTGTTTTTGGTTTTGGTTTTTTTTGGCTTGTTCTTCCTCCTTCCGTTCTCCCAGATCCTTGGGAAAGGTTTGTGCTCTCCCTGGCATTTTGGGGCTCTTCCCCTCCTCCTCAGTGTCCTTTGTGCCTCATCCCACAGTGTTCCCTAAACTCTGATCTCCCTCAAAATCCCATTTTTTCCATTATTTACCACAGGAACATCCATTTTCTATCCCATGCTCAGCTTGTGCCCACCTACACAATTAGGGCAAAAACGTGCAAAACAAAACGAGAGAATTCACACATTCCAACCCTGGGTGGCTTCATTCCCTTAATGAGCCATTTTCCCAGGCTCCAAACATCCCTGATCCTCCACGGCCACCAAATCCACTCTTCTGAAATCCCTGGGCCAAGATCAAAGCCAGGCCAGCCTAAGTTGTGCTGGATTTCCTTTTCTAGTCTCCACAGCCATCCTCTAGAGGGACGATGGCTCCAGGAAAATCCAGGATTTCCCAGGAGGAAGCTGCAGGGAGGTGACAGCACCTGCTGCAGTGCTGGGAGTGCTGGACAATTCTTTGAGAAAAATTCTTAACCAGGAGTGGGGGACACCCCATTTCCAGGAGGGGAAAACTCCAAGACCCGAAAACATTGGAGGGGAAAACCCCAAAACTCTAAGGCAGTTCCTGGGTGAGCACATCCTTATCCTGATACACCCAGGCAAACCCAGCCTGGTTTCCTTTGGAAAAGGCCATTTTCCTTTGGAAAAGCCCATTTTCCTTTGGAAAACTCATTCCAGGAGTGTTTCTCCAGCAGGAGAAAGCCCCAGAGAGGCCTTTCCCTGCACCCACAGCGCCCGGGATTCCTGCTGGGGGCATGGACTGTGGGGGTCCCCATTTCACTGCTGTAACCCTCCCAGTCCCCAGTCCCCAATCCCCAGTCCCCAATCCCCAGTCCCCAATCCCTCCCTTTTCCCGAGGGGTTCCATTATCCCTGGATCTGCTGATCCTGGTGCTGTTTGCACACACTGCTACCCCAGCCTTTATGGGGGACACATAAGGGGCTCTGTGTGCCGGTCCCACCAGGACCATTAATCGTGTCCATGTCAGAATTCTCGGCTCCAAACCCTCCCTTCCCGCTCCTCCCCTCTCCTGCTCTCCCTCCCCACCGCCTGCCCTTGTTGTGCTCTCTGGAGATCCAAGGGATAAAAAAAAAAAAAACCAAAACTTGTCTGAAAATTCGCACGCGGAACCTGCAAACGTCGCAAAATCCGATCTGCTCCGTGGGGCCAGGCTGGGAAATGTGGGATTGCTCCAGCCGGGAATAACCCCCCCGGGCAGGCAGAGGGATGGCCTCCAAGAGAAAATGCCAAACTTTGGCTGCCGGTCCCAACGGGGATGCAAACCCTGCAGCTGGTACCGCTGCAGGGGCCAAATCCAGAGGGCCTCCTTGAATCCGTGGGAATGCCGGCGAGTTGGACGGGGCCCGAGAGGCAGAGCTGGGTTTGACCTCGGCTCCCACCTTGGAGCCAGCTCATTGCCAGCTCCTCTCCAAGGGGAGGTGATGCTTTGGGTTTTCCCCATGATCTGTAGCTCTGCGGGGCGCCATCCCAGAGTTATGTAGCTCTTGGTGGTTTTCCTACATTTCCTCAAGATTTTAGGATAATTATTAACCTCCTGACGCATCCCTAAAATGCTGCCAAGCTGTATTTCCAAAAAGAACATTTTGTTTTCCAGCCACAATCTGAGAAGAAAATGGGGCCGAGAAGCCCTTGGGGCTGACCTGGGGCGAGCTCCCGGGACAACTGAACACCCCATTGTACCAGTCAGAAATCCTAATTAATCATCCTTATCAAATTGCAGGAATCCCATGACTGGGTGTGTCCGGTGTGTCCATGCCCAGCTGGAAGTTTCCAGTATAGATTTGCTTTAATTTGATTGTTTGAAGCCCGTCCTAGCAAAGGTTTTTCTTTGTTAAGATGAAGGAAGTGAAGGAGCAGAGAAGGAGCAGCCACATTCCGGGCAGGGAGAGTGGGGTTAGGCTGGGCTGCACAGGGTTAGGCCAGGGAGAGTGGGGTTAGGCCAGGGAGAGTAGGGGTAGACTGGGGTGAGCAGGGTTAGGCCAGGGAGAGTGGGGTTAGGCTGGGATGTGCGGAGTTAGGATGGGGAGCCTGAGGTTAGGCTGGGATGTGAGCGGTTAGGCTGGGGTGCACAGGGTTAGGCTGGGCTGCACAGGATATGCCAGAATGTGCAGGGTTAAGCCGGGGGTGCACAGGGTTACTCCGGGAAGCGCGGGCTTAGACCGGGCCGCACGCGGTTAGGCCGGGCCTTACCTGCACGCGGGCCTCGGTGAGCTTGGTGCGCTGGGCCAGCTCCTCGCGGGTGTAGATGTCGGGGTAGTGGGTCCTCTCGAAGGCCTTCTCCAGCTCCTCCAGCTGCTCCGCCGTGAACGTGGTGCGGCTGCGGCGCTGCTTCCGCTTCAGCGGCAGGTCCGGCTCCGACTCCACGTCCGAGCCCTCGTCCAGGCGGTTCCCTGCGGAGAGGGAGAAACGGGAGGTCAGGAGAGGGGGCTTGGTCCCACGGGGAAAGATATTGGACCCTGTGAGGAGCGCCTGAGGGAGCTGGGGGTGCTCAGCCTGGAGAAAAGGAGACTTGGGGGGGACCTTATCACTCTGCACAGCTCCTGAAAGGTGCCTGTGCTCAGCTGGGGCTGGGCTCTCTTTCCAGGCAGCACCGACAGAACCAGAGCACACAGCCTGCAGCTGCACCAAGGGAAATATAGGGTGGATATCAGGAAAAGTTTTTTACAGAAAGGGTGATTAAGTTCTGGAATGGCTGCCCGGGGAGGGGGTGGAGTCACCATCCCTGGGTGTGTTTAACAAAGCCTGGATGTGGCACTGGGTGCCAGGGTTGAGTTAAGGTGTTGGGGCTGGGTTGGACTCCATGATCTTGGAGGTCTCTTCCAACCCAGTGTTTCTGTGAATTCTGTAAAGACCCCAGCAAAGTCAGCAAAATAAAGCTTGGAATTATGTAGCCATGTAGGAATCTTCCCATGTGGGAATCAGAAAAACAGAAACTTCCACATACACTGAAGGGTTTGATCTGCAGCCTTAGAAAAAGGCTGTACATTAGATTAATGTTAAAATAGATTAATTAGATTAATTTAAAAATAGATTAATTAGCTTAATGTAAATTAGATTGATGCAAAAAGGCTGTGCATTGGATTAATGTAAAAGTACAATACACAGACATTAAGTAGAAAAATCACAAATATCTGTTTCTATAGCTGTAAGAATATGCCTTAAGTGAGAAACTGTATTAATAAGATGATGAGTTTATAATGTAGGAGTGTAGTTATATAGAGTAAACTGAGTTTAGAAGTTATAATAGAATCTATTATATATAGATATATAGAATATATAATACATTATAACTATAGAACTATATTCTATATATTAGAATATAACTGTATATTCTATATATTAGAATATGTGTATACATGTGACAACAGCTGATTAGGCAAAAGTATCTGCAGTGCAGCAAAATTCCATAAAAGTGATAAGTTGGAAAAACAAAATAAACTTTATGACATCTGTCCATTAAAAAAGTTATAGATTTTCTTGTAACAAAGGACTTGTGGCCACTCTTTAGCTATAACCGGCTACTTACTCTCAGAAATCTCACAACCTCTAATGCTCATCTGAGTAATAAATCATTCTTGGCTCAAAAGTGGTCCCATTCCTTCATTAACAGCAGTGATAATAACATTCCAATTTGGGTTGGAAAGGCCTCGAAATCCATCCAGTGCCACCCCCTGCCATGGGCACGGACACCTCCCACCATCCCAGGGCACCTCCAGGGATCCGGGGCAGCCACATCTTCTCTGGGAAATCCATTCCAGGGAGGAATTTCTTCCAAATATCTAAGAAAAGGAGTCCCTCAATTCCACAGTCTTCGGAATCCTGGAATCCCAGTGCCTCAATCCCACAGCCATGGGAATCCTGGAATCCCAGTCCCTGTCTCCTCAGCCATGGGAATCCTGGAATCCCAGTCCCTGTCTCCTCAGCCATGGGAATCCTGGAATCCCAGTCCCTGTCTCCTCAGCCATTGAATCCTGGAATCGTAGACTGGTTTGGGATGGGAGGAACCTTAAATCTCATCCCATTCCACCCCTTCCATGGGCAGGGACCTTTACTATCCCAGGTTGCTCCAAGCCCTGTCCAGCCTGGCCTTGGACACTTCCAGGGGTGAGAATCTCCAGTTTCTCTGTCTCATCAGTCTTCGGAATCCTGGAATCCCAGTGCCTCAATCCCACAGCCATGGGAATCCTGGAATCCCAGTCCCTGTCTCCTCAGCCATGGGAATCCTGGAATCCCAGTCCCTGTCTCCTCAGCCATTGAATCCTGGAATCGTAGACTGGTTTGGGATGGGAGGAACCTTAAATCTCATCCCATTCCACCCCTTCCATGGGCAGGGACCTTTACTATCCCAGGTTGCTCCAAGCCCTGTCCAGCCTGGCCTTGGACACTTCCAGGGGTGAGAATCTCCAGTTTCTCTGTCTCATGGACAGAACATCCACTCTTTTTATGCTGTTTATGGCATTTGCTACCATTATTTTTCCCTACATTGCAAAGAAAACCTTGGGAAATCAAAACTTTTCGCAGAAAAAGGGGAGCCCATAGTCCCTGATTCAAATTGTTACAGAGAAAAGAACTCCCAGTGTCTGTCTTATTTCAAGGAATTTCCATTTTTCCTTGGAAATTCCTGTAACGGAGTTGCCCATTTTGCCCTGCAAAAGACGGAACTGAAATGTTGTCAACAAATGATGTGCTGCCCAATTTTCTCCTGTGTTTTATCAAGGGTTGGGCTTAAAGATTTCAGTATTTTAAACTTAGGAAGGAAAAGAGGAACAATTGGGAATTTTTACAGATGAAAAAACCCTTCCAGTTTGGCTTCGCTGGAAGTTGGGCTGCCCACAGGAGAAAACTCAGCTCTTCAACTCCCAAATTTCCTATGGAATTCATATTCCATCCAGTCCTTTCCCAATGTTTAATCAGTCACTTATTCCTCCACCTGGACTTTTCCCTTTCCCTTCTCCCTGCCTTGATCCCAGCACCAGGTGCGGCCTCCTGAGGCTCTGGTGAACCCAGCTGGAATAAATAAACCCAGTTTTGCCCCATGTTTTTGGCTGGAGATCAAGCAGAAGGCCCCACATGGATATCCCTCAGGTTCTCAGCAGCTTTTGGAGGAGCTGGAACTCCAACGTTGTCTCTCCGGGAGCAATCCTGGGCTCCAGAGATGTTCCATGTGTGGTTATGGGTTCCCTGTGGGGTGCAGATGTTGATTTTGGAGGGTCTCAGCCAGGCCACAAAATGTGTGCCCTTCTCCAGGGCAGCAGAGAAGGGACAACGTGACACGGGAGACCTCTGAGAGGGGAGAGCTCTGGCTCTGCCACCTCTTCCTTCTTTCCCAAGAAAAGAGAATTCACTGGGCTAATTGATTTTTTCCCTTCCCGAGCCTGGCTGTTGTTTTCCACAGGAGCCTCCCAGCCTCACTGAGAGCCAGAACCAAATCGTGCTCACAGCAAAGTCCTTTTTCTTTCAGGCGAACCTTTGCTAATTTAGGATTAAAGCAGGGTTTACATAAACTCGGCTTGACCATAAAGTTCCCTGAAGTCTCTAACCATGTTTTCCAGCCTATTTTTTTCCCCCTTTTTTGTTCGGCTCCTATATTATCATCACCCAAAAATCTGCTTTTTTTCTTGGCAGCGCTGGGAGCTGCAGCTGTGGCTCTCGACAGCTGCTGGGGGGTTTGAGGGGTGGGAGGCACAGATCCCCCCGGAGCCGCCTCGTTTGTACTGAGATCACCACAAAAAGCCTCTGCATTCCTGACAAAATTCCTTTTATGTCCCGGGGCTTGTGGGACCTCAGAGAAGGTGCCGGATCCAGGGGAGTTCTGCTCCAGGCGTTGTTTTTGGAGGAAAACACATCCCTTGGAGAGGTTTTCCCTCCTTCAGGGTCTGACATCCCGTTAAATGCCTTAAACAAGTTCAGCTTTTAGATCCAAACCCTTCAGAAATTCAGAAATTTCTTCCCCCAAAATCAGTGAGAAATTCCCTGACAACTTCAGAGGGGCAGCAACTGCCCCACATTTTAAAGATCCTAAAGAAAAAATCCTAAAAAATTTCCAAGTTCTCCCACGCGTCACCAGAATTTGTTTCTAAATGAGATTTTTGGGATTTGTCCACTCCCAGGGAAGGTCTGGGGTCTCCAGGAGAAGGAACATCTGTGCTTGGGAACAGCAGGGCTGCACATCTGGGCCCCAGATGATGCGGGGCAGGTAGGAGCCCGCACATCTGGGCCTTGGAGGAGCAAAGGCACATCTGGAAAGCTCCAGCACATTCCCTGAAGCTCCTGCTCCATCATGAATGAGCTTGGCTGCTCCTCCCATCCTGCTCCTGGGCTCCAGAGCTCCCAGGGGCAGGGATAACCTCTTGGGAAAGGATCTCTGCCAAATTCCACCTGGGAAGGGAACCCCCCCCAGCTCCTGTTAAAGGATCCCGGATTTGTCCATGAGGTTCCAGGAGAGGCCAAGGGATTGTCACCCTCTGTCCCCACCGTGGTGCTGATTCCAGGGTGAAAAGGGTGGAGATAACTGATACCAAGATCAGGAAAAGCCTCTCCATTCCCAAGCTTCCCTGGCTCCTGCCAGGCATTCTCCCCCTTTTCCAGCCGTGCCAGAACCGGCGGGAGCCACCCCCCCACCCCAGTGACCCCGGGGGCCGGGAAGGGCTGGGAACAGCAGCCACAGCTCCCGGTGCCAAATGCCCGGCTCCAAGAGCCCGACCTCAAAGCTGGAACCGAGGAAAACTCCCAGGGAATGCCTGGGAGCAGCTGCTCCCAGCCGGAGCAGCTGCTGCTGTCAGGCAGGGATGCGGGGAAGGACAGGGAATGCTTTCCAGCTGGGACGGGCTCCTGGCACATCCAGCACGCCCCGCGAGCAGCTCCCTCACCTCCCAGCCCCACAGATCGTTCCCATTCCCAACCAGCTGCAATATCCCAGACCATCCATTCCCATGTTCTCCCCAAAGCTCCTGTGCCACTGGTTTTCCAAAGCTGTGGAGAATCCCAGGCTGGGGATTCATCCCAAACTCAAACCCTTCATTTTTTTGCAACCCATCCCGTGTGAGCAGTGGCTACCAGCAGTGGGAGCAGGGGGACGCCCAAATTTTTCACTCAAATTTCCAGGGATTTTTGCTGCAGGAATTACCTGGTGGTGTTTTAGCCTTGCTCAGCCTGCAAAGGGGAAGGTGCAGAAATTTCCAGCAGCACCTCCCTAGCTGGAAAGGATGAAGGATGGGAAGCAGCGGGCTGGCCGGCAGCAGCTCCACTGGGAGCTCATCCCGGGAAAGATTGACAGGAAAAGGAGAGCCGGGAGTGAGAGGAGGGGAAAACCTCCCAGCAGGACAAGGCAGGAAACAGGGAAAACTAAAAGAAAAAGGGAAAACTGAAGGGAAAAGGGAAAACTGAAGAGAACAGGGAAAACTAAAGGGAAAAGGGAAAACTGAAGGGAAAAGGGGAAACCAGGAGAGAAGGGAAAGCCAGAAGAGAAGTATGTGGGTTACAGGACTCACATTCATCCCGCTGTATTTGGGTTTTTTTGGAGCAATCCCATTGTTTTTTTAATCTCTATTTCAGAGTAACTGCTCTGCAGCTCAGAATGAAAAGCTCAAAATGCCCAAATCTCTTTGCTTTTGGAAAGAAATGGTAATTTCAGGAATAAAAAGGCAGAGGTTTCATCCTGGGAGTGGCAGCAGGGATGCAGTGGGAAGCTCTTCCCCCTGCTCCAAGTAGGATATTCCAATGTCTGGGCAATTTTTAGGAGCCAAGGAGAGATGTGGCCCTGTGGAGGGACCTGCTGAGGGTTTGTGTGGGACAGTGCCGAGTCCTGCACCTTCAGGAAGAGCTGGGAAAGGGAATAGACCCCCCTGGAGCAGCCGGAGCAGTGTGGGGAAAGATCACAAAGGGAAGCCTGGCCTTGTCCCGGGGCTCATTCCAGCGTGAGGAAATGTGGGAATTATGGCCCCAAAATCCATTCCTGAGCAATGCTGCGGGCTCAGCTTCGGCAACAACGAGCAAGAACCCTTGGAGGGGTTTGGAAGGAGCAGGAGGACGCTGGAACTGGAGGAGGGGACCAGGAAAAGCCGTCTGCAGTCGGCGCCTGGCCGTGTCCCTGTCCCCATTCCCGTCTCCTCCGCCTCCCTCCTCTCCAGCCGCAGCTTCTGGGCTCCTCTTGGCCGCGGAGTTAAATTAATCAACAGGATTAGGAGGAGCCGGCCCCAGCGAGGCCCTCCAGGCTCCGCCTGAGCCCGGGATGCTCCGCAAGGAGCCGCAGCCGGTGCTGGAGCCGCTGGGAGCGGGATGGCAGCGCCGGCCGTGGGGGCGCATTCATTACGGGGATGGGCTGGGGCCGGGGGAGCGGAGCTGCCCGCCAGAGCCCGGCCCTGCCCTGCCCTCCCTCTCCCTGCCAGCCCCACCGCCCTAAAAACGAGCTGGGAGAGGTGGGGAGGGAGCGGGATTGGGATTGGGGAGGCAGCGGGACTGGGGACAGAGGGAGTGGGATTGGGGACAAAATGGGATTGGGGACAGAGTGCAGTTGGTGATGGAGTGGCATTGGGGATGAAATGGGGTTAGGGATGGAGTGACATTGGGGATGGTGTGGGTTTGGGGGTGAAGTGGGATTTGGGATGGTGTGGGATTGGGGATGGTGTGGGATTTGGGATGAAGTGGGATTGGGGTTGGCTGGGCCGTGGCTGCACCTCTTGTGCTTCACTTGGCTGCAGCAAACTCCCCCTGAAAGTGCTGCAGCCACGGGGTTGCTCTGTAAATCCCACCCAGAGGTGGCCGACTGGGATTTAATGGGATGAGGGAGGGAGGGAAGGAAGTGGCGGAAGGAAGGAAGTGGCGGAAGGAAGTGGCGGAAGGAAGTGGCGGAAGGAAGTGGCGCACTGGAAGGCACTGGCAAGTTCTGAGCAGCCCCAGGTGAGAGCCCCCCAGAGGATCCCCTGTTCCAGACCTCTCCATCCAACCCAGCCCAGGTGCACAGGGATCAATGGGATGGAGCAGCCTCCCGGCAGGAAAGGCCAAAGGATTTGGGATAGTTCAACCTGGAGAGGAGGCTGAACTGTCCCAAAGCTCGGGAGTGACCTCATCATGGCCTTCCAGGGCCTGAAGGAGCCACAGGAAAGATGGAGACAATTGCCAAGGGATGGAGGGGCAGGACACAGGGAATGGCTTCTCACTGCCAGAGAGGGGATTTAAGTGGGATATTGGGAAGGAATTCCTGGCTGTGAGGGTGGGCAGGCCCTGGCACAGGGTGCCCAGAGAAGCTGTGGCTGCCCATGGATCCCTGGAAGTGTGCAGGCTGGACAGGGCTGGGAGCAGCCTGGGGTGGTGAAGGAGTCATTGCTTATGGCAGGAGGGTGCTCCCAACCCAAGACAACCCAACCCAACTCAAAACAAGCCAAGCCAAGCCAAGCCAATCCAACCCAACTCAACCCAACACAACCCAACCCTACCCAACACAACCCAACCCTAACCAACTCAACTCAACCCTACCCAACTCAACTCAACCCAACACAACCCAACCCTACCCAACACAACCCAACCCTACCCAACACAACTCAACCCTACCCAACTCAACTCAACCCTACCCAACCCAAGCCAACCCAACTCAACTCAACACAACCCAACCCTACCCAACACAACCCAATCCTACCCAACTCAACTCAACCCAAGCTGACCCATCCCATGATTACAGCTAAGACCTTGCCCTGGGCCTCACCTGTGGGGCAGGAAGGAGGAATCTTTGGGATTCAGGCACAGAGGAATCCCTGGATCCACCAGCCCAAGCCTTGCCTGTGGGGCAGCAGGGGTGGGATGGCACATCCCGAGCTTCCTGCTGCCCTGGGAGGACACGGAATGAGCTGGGATCAGCGGGACATTGAGAGTTATCCTCTCCTGAGCTGGGCCTGCCACCGGCAGCTCCGAAAGCTGGAATTGGAGCTCTCCCGGCCTTCCCAGATCCTCTTTCCTGGGCAGGAGCCAACCAACCCCATCCAGGTGCAAACAGGGCCTTGAGGAGCCCGAAAAGGCGGCGCAGATTTGTCCTGCCTGGGATTTAATGGGATGCTGTGATTTTGTTGTTCCCAGCGCTGTTACAGATACAAATTATAATGTTGGCTTTTAACAAATATTAAAATAGATTTTATATGTGTAGTGTTGAAGTAACTTTGTTATAAAGATGTAGTTTCTATTTCTGTTATTAATTAATGAAATAGCTGATATAAGTATACTTATATTAAAATATCTGCTTAGATAAGATAACATCCAATAAACATATACAAGGATTCCAGACAGAACTTTCCTTTGGTTAAAGGCTCAGTTTGGGATCCACAGGGATCCATAGGGATCTGATCCTAGATGGGATCCCAGAGGATCCCTGTGGGAACAGCAGGATCCACGGGGCTGCTCTGATCCAGATGGGATTGCAGGTGAGATCCATGGGGCTGATCCCGAGGATCTGCCCCACGGCCCTGTCCCCACACACACCACAAATGCCAAAACTTTCCGCTCCTTCCAGAGACAAACAAACCCAACCCATCCTGACCGTTCGGCGGCAGCCCGGGAGAGAGGGAGGGAGGGAGGGAGGGCAGACAGGGAGCCACGTCCTTTGTGAGTGCCCTGGACACAAACAGATGGAATATCCATCAACTCCAGCCCTCTTTTCTTCGCTTTCAACTTTTTCCTGCTCCTCGCCTCCCTGCCCCCTCCGCCCCTCGCCCTCTCTCTCCGGGCTTTTGTTCGGCCTTTTCAAGCGGCCCGAGGTGATGGGGCCGGCCCCGAGTCCCGGCACATCTGTGGGGTCCATAAAAGGCCCCTCTGGCACTTCAATATTCATGGCCTCGTGCCTGTGGCAGGCGCAGGATCCAGCCCGGAGAGAGGGAGGTGCTACAGATATAATATATTATAAAATATACTATATCATATTTATTATATCAATTATCTATGATTATATTACTTATATGTTATATAAATATATTATTTACTTTGTATTATTATATTTTATATTATATATTATATATTATACATTATATATTGTATATATAATATAATACATAATATTATTACATTATCTATTATGATATGTTATATTCTAATATATTATATTGTTTCTATATAGTATTTATGATTATATTATTTCTATAATATGAAATGATATAATATATTATTAATAATTATATTATTTACATAATAATATGAAATTATATAATATATTATAATAGAATATTACATATTATAATAGTGGCTGTTCGCAAATATTAAAATGGATTTTACATGTGTAGTGTTAGAGTAACTTTGTTATAAAGATATACTTTTTATTTCTGTTATTAATTAAGCTTAGACATAGTAGTAAAATAACTGTACTTGTGTTAAAATGCCTGCTGGGATGGGATAACATCCAATGAACACAGGATGAGGACACCTGCTACAGATATTCCAATTATCAGCTCTCACCATCTGAAAGCAGTGTGGACTAAGGCCCAAAAACTGGAGGTGATAAAAAAGAACTAAAACCACAACCAAGGAATCCACGTGCTCTAAAAACCAGACCGAAGGAGGAGCCAGGGGAAACAAATCTTAAAACATAGAAACTGGTTTAGAGAAAAATTTTACTGTGCATAAAGATCTATGAATATGCAACAGACTGATGTGATAGAAAAAATATCTAAAGAGTATCCCCAAAGATAACAGCACTCATAATAACCTTTAATCTATAGTCCTTGTCTCCTATTGTCCTTTATTAAACTTTTTACATTTTCACAGGAGAGTGAATGTGTTTTTCAGAGAGGGAAGGAGGGAAGGAGGGCAATGCCTTAGGATTTAGCTTTTCTATTTTTCAGCCCCTGTACTACTTCAGTGCAGAATTCCAAACTCCACAGCCTGTTCTGTCAGCTGCTGTTCTCCTGTTTTATTCAGACACAACAATTCCTCTGGGCCTCAAACTCAAGGACACCCTCCAGCCTCAGGCCTGGAAAAGTATAAACAAAATGAGTTGGGGGCAGCAAACTGGGGGTAAATGACTTCATTATCTGAAGCTGTAATTGGAGCATTAACCCATGATATGTAAATGGGGCTAAAAATTTATAATTGTCTGAAAAACTCGTGCCCATTGTCCATTTTGGGTGTAGCCTTTGAGGCTTCTGACTGCCCAAGGGGTATCTGGATTTACAGGGATTGGATCCAGGAGTTATCCCAGATAACTCCTGGATTTACAGTGGTCCCATCCCGGATAACCCCTGGATTTCCAGGGATCCAATTTACAGGGTAAGGCAGCAGGGGTGGGAGATCCAGTCCTGGGGAATCTCTGGATTTCCAGGGATGCAATCCCAGATAACCCCTGGATTTACAGGGTAAGACAGCAGGGATGGTAGATCTGATCCCAGATAACCCCTGGAATTACAGGGATCCCATCCCAGATAATCCCTGGATTTACATGGATCCCATCCCAGACAATCCCTGGATTTACAGGGCAGGGATCCTAGCCTGTATCCCTGCCTGCAGGGGACACTGCCAGGCCTGAGGGACAGTGTGCTGTGGCACCCGGGGTTGGGACATCACGGGGGAAGGACCAGAGGGGAACATTCCCCATCCCTGTTTGCTCTGGCACGGCTCCTCTGGGCCCTGGGGCAGCTCCATGGGCTGGGCTCGGCTGCTCCTTCTCACCCTCAGCTCCAGTTTGGGGCTGGGATCCACCAATCCATGCCACTCCTGGACTGGGATGTGGCTCCAGCCAGGGACAGGGCCAGGGACACCCTGGGGATCCTCAGCCCCAGTTTGGAGCTGGCATCCTTCAATCTGTGCCACTCCTGGACTGGGATTAGGCTCCAGCCAGGGACAGGGACAGGGACAGGGACAGGGACAGGGACAGGGACAGGGACAGGGACAGGGACACCTGGGGGATGCCCAGCTCACTGGGATCCATCAATCGGTGCCATTCCTGGAAGGGACAGGATCACCCTGGGAGTGCCCACCTGGCTGGGATCCCACCCTGAGCTCCAGCCTGTTGGGACCCTGGTTTCTGAGAATTTCAGACTTTCTGTGCTGGCCCCCAAGAGAACACTGCATTTTACCCGGAGCTGTAGAGAAAACTTCCAAAATGAAATAATAAAATGAAGATTATTAGTGTATAGTTAAAATAAAAGTGTATAATATCACATAGAAGGAAACTTAAGGGTTTAAGGTTATAGACTATAGTAATAGACATAAAACAAGAGAGAAGTTTTAGGACGGAAGCTACTCCTTCTTCTTCACAAGTTTAAGTAATATTGTGCAATATTCCCATCCCAAACCCTGGCACGGGTCTGCCAGAAGCCCTAACCCTAACCCAAATCCTAACCCTAACCCTAAGCCTAACCCAACCCTGTCCTGGGCTTCCTGCTGCTCTGGCCCTGCCCAGACACTTCCAGACCTCTCAGTTTCAGGCTCTTTCAGGGAAGAAGAACCAATTTCACAAAAATGTGAAGTTCTGGAGGCACCGGGAGCACAGCAGGTGCAGATGGGGCAGGGGAATGATCACCCCAAAATAACCCCACAGGAGGAGCCAGGGGCCCAGCGGGTGCGGATGGGGCAGCAGGGCGATCACCCCACAGGAGGAGGAGCACTTCCCTCCATGCCTGAAGATTCCCAAAGATTCCAATCCCAGAGAGAGGGAGCTCCTGGGGCTGCTGGAGAACTCCAGAACTGTGGCAGCCAGGGAGAGATCCCAGTGCCAGTGAGAGGTCCTAATGCCAGGGACAGATCCCAATGCCAGGGATAGACCCCAGGGCCCAGGAGAGATCCCAGTTCCAGGGAGAGATCCCAGTGCCAGGGATGGATCCCAGGGCCCAGGAGAGATCCCAGTTCCAGGGAGAGATCCCAGTGCCAGGGATAGATCCCAGGGCCCAGGAGAGATCCCCGTTCCAGGGGGAGATCCCAGTGCCAGCGAGAGGTCCTAATGCCAGGGACAGATCCCAGTGGCCCTGAGCTGCCTCTTTCCTTCCCTCTCCTCGTGCTCCAGCTGGGAAATCAGGGATGCAGCAAAACTCATGGAGGATTTTTGGAATATCTGATTTTTTTTTATCCCCTGCCTGCTCACTGTGTGCCTGTGGGCTTTGGGTATTAATTTTCTATACTATAAATTTTCTATACACTCTCTATATATTTATATATTTATAAATACGTTTATATGCATTTATACATAGAAATATATTTCTATGTGGATATTCACACCCTCCTGCCTCGCCGCAAACTCCACTTTCCCTCCCGCGTTTCTCCCACCTCCTCTCTCTTTCTCTCCGCATTTCCCCCCCTCCCCTGCCCGCTCTTCCCCCCAAAAATCGCTCCCAGCTCTCCATTCATGTCAGGAACCCCCGGGACGCGCTCGGCAGAAAGGCCCCGAGCGGGACGCGGCCCCGGGATGCGCCGGGGAGCGGGGCTGTGACATTCGCCCGCGATTGAACCCCCGGGCCCGGCCCTGCCGCGGCCGCCAGAAGAAAGAGAAGAAAGGGAAATGCAGGGAGGAGAGAATGCGAGTGACAGAAAGAAGGATTGAATGAAGGAGCGCGAAGAAAGGAAGATATCCCTGCGCCGCGCTCCTTTATCAGCGCTGTCATCTGGAGCAGGGCCCTGCCCGCATTGTCTCACCTTGGGCCGAACAAAAAAAGGGATTTTTTTTTGTGCGGATTCCTTTAGAGCTGCCAGGACCCGCACCTTAGGGGGTCGCGGGAGGCTGAATGTGCAGCTGACAGCCCCGCGCGGCCCCGGGTGATATCAATAAACCCCGACACCCGGCTCTTCAGCACTGCTCATGTGGAAGGTACGGCCTGAATATTAAAACCCCCGGGAAGGAGCCCGGGATGCCGCGGGGGGAGGGAGGGATGGAGGGAGGGAGGGAGGCGCGGGGCCCGGAGGGGTCGGACCGGGGGATGCGGCGGCGCCGGCCCGGGCAGGGCAGCGGAACGAGGGGAGGGACAGAGCGGCTCCTCCCGCTCTCCTGGGGCTGCTCGGAGCCACCAGCCGATGCCGCAGGGTTTGAGCTTTTGTATTTTCCATGTGTTTGTAACCCTGCAGTTCTTTAGTGTAGAACTCTGAACTCCACATGCAGTGGCAGCTGCTGTTCTTCCGGTTTGGGCAGACACAGCAATTCCTCTCCAGGCCTGGCAATCAAGGACACCTCACTGCCTCAGGCCCTGAGAGATTAAACAAAAGGGAGCTGGGGGGAGCAAACTTGGGGTAAATGACTTCATTACCTGAAGCTGTAATTGGAGGATTAACCCCCAATATGCAAAAGGGCCAAAGTTATAAAAGTGTAAAAACCCGTGAGCCGTGCTCCATTTTTGGGTGCAGCCCCTGCCCGAGATGTACCTGAGGGCCCTTCAATAAATACACCTGATTTTTATTCCCTTCATTTCATCTGGCCACTGTTTTTAGGTAGCCCCAAAAGGCGTCACAATCAGGGCAGGAGGAGTAAAGGATGGGCTGGCAGCCTTCCCACAGGTGCTGGAATTGGGATTCTCCTCCAGGAGCCCAACAACAACCCCAGGATCACATCCCGCTCCCCTGGAACTGATTCCACCCTGCTCTGCCCAAAAATCATCTCGGTCAGGTGACGAAAAATCAGATTTTTTATCCGAAATGGGTTTCCATCCATGGAAAAGGCCTGGTTTCCTCCTGGCATGGAGCTTCCATTCCTCATGGGATGGAGTTCCCATTCCTCTTGGGATGGAGCTCCCATTCCTCCTGGGATGGAGTTCCCATTCCTCATGGGATGGAGCTCCCATTCCTCCTAGGATGCAGCTCCCATTCCTCATGGGATGGAGTTCCCATTCCTCACGGGATTGAGCTCCCGGCCCCCAGGAGGGACAGAGCCCAGCTGTGCCACCTCTCAGGCAGGGACAAGGCAGGAATCCCAAATTCCTCCTGCTCAGGGCCCAGCAGGGAATTCCTGGTGGCCACACCGAGGTGCTTGGGCATGGAGCGGGCACAGCACCACCAGGGAAGCACGGAGGATTTTTCCGGGTTTTTGGCACAGAATATTCCCTTCCCAGCTTGTTTCTCACAGGAATGGCGGCAGGAGCAGCTCATCCATGGGAACCCTGAGCCCTGAGCCCCTGGTTGCACCAGGGCCAGCCCTGCAGCCCCATTTCCACAGGAAATTGCCCCAATTTATCCCTCGGGGTCTCAGACACCAATTCCCCTGAAGGACAGGGAGGCCAATCCCACTCCAGGCTGTCCTGGGCAAGGGGAGGACATGGCTGTCCCCAAGGCCACTGCCCAGGAGGAGCTTCCCAGGACACAGGACATGGCTGTCCCCAAGGCCACCAGCCAGGAGGAAACTCCCAAGGCGTTTTCCAGGACAGAAGACACAGATGTCCCCAAGGCTGGAGCTCCCAAGGAGTTTCCCAGGACAGAGGACACAGATGTCCCCAAGGCCACCAGCCAGGAGGAATCTCCCAAGCTTCCAGTCCCACAGGAGTTGGGACTTTCCTATCCAGGGATTGGTTCTGACATCAAATTTTTGGTTTCCCTGGGAGCACAATGGCACCAAAGGGATGGGAATTTTGTGCCTGGATCCAGCTGGGATCTCTGAGATCCCCGTGGGATCTCCAGGTTCCCTGTGGACACTCAGCCTCCTGGTTCTGGCACTCAGAGTCTCCCGAACCACAGTGGGATGGCACCAAACCCGTTCTGAGCTAAACCACCAATAGTGTAGATCCTAAAGGCTGGAAAAAGTATTGGAAACCCCAAGGAAACTCCTGGAAAACCTAACAGGGAAAAGCTGCAAGGAGAAAATTCCCACCCTCAGCTCAAAAAATGAAATATCCCAGAAAGAATTAATTAAGGAATTTCTTTCCCCTGGAATGTGAGACACTCCCAAAACTGCAGCAGTTGGAGTTGTCCAGATTCCTGGTGTTTTGGGGGCTGAAACAACATTGGGGGGGGGTTTCTCTCTTTTCCGCGGTTCCTGCAGCCCAGGATTGGGACTGGAGGGGTTTTGGGGAGGGAAAACCAGACAAGGGAGAAGCTGAGGGCGGGAATTCCTTTTCACTGGAAATAAAACCCAGATGCCCCGACTCCTGGCTGGGCCCTCCGGAGATGGTGGCTCCAGAAGGAACGGGTGGGATTCCTGGCACCTTCCCACCACGTGATTCCCAACAGATCATTCCTTTGGAATACCGAATTCCTGCTCCAGTGGAAGTGAAACATTCCCTGGAGTCAAAGAATTTCCTGGCCTGCCCCTCTTCCCTCCATGCCTGAAGATTCCCAAAGATTCCAATCCCAGAGCTCCTGGAGCTGCTGGACAATTCCAGAGCTATGGCAGCCATGGAGAGATCCCAGCTCCAGGCAGAGATCCCAGCTCCAGGGAGAGATCCCAGCTCCAGGGACAGATCCCAGTGCCAGGCAGGGAAACACTTGGGAGCCACCTGGCCAATCCAACATGGAAACCCCAGGTGCCTTTGGAAAAACCTGGAATTCCTTTGTTTTCATGGATGTTTTCTAAATGAGTCAACGGAGGCAGGACTTTCTCCAAAAAAATAGGGATTTGGGAAAAACCAAAGCTCTGGAAAATGGGAGGGTTGGGATGCTCTCCTGGGATATTCATTTAAATCCTGGGAAGCTCCACCAGGATATTCAACCTTGGAGCTCCCGAGACCTGGGAATGGCTGGGAATGGGTGGGAATGATCAGGAATGGCTGGGAATGGCTGGGAATGAGTGGGAATGGTTGGGAATTACTGGAATGACTGGGAATGGCTGGGAATGGCTGGAAGTGGCTGGGAATTGTTGGTAATGGACTGGGATTGGCTGGGAATTATTGGGAATGGCTGGAAATGACAGAATTCCCTGTCATTCCATTCCCTGCCATTCCAGAGGCATGGAAACCCCTGGAAGTTGCCGATCCACAGGCAAAGAACTTGAAATCCCCCAAAATTCCAACACCTGGCTCCAAACCCTCCCCACTCAGGCTCAGTCCATTTCACCACAACCACAAATCCATAAATTATCCTCATTGTGATTAATCCATAGATTATCCCAGAATTCCCATGGGAATTCCCTCCAAGAAACCAAATTCCACCTTTCTATCCTTTCCCATTCCCACGGAACAGCTCTTGGATCCATTTCATTCCCGCAGCAGCAAAGTTCCCCTTCCAAACCCTTAAAATTCCATCAGAACCATGGAAAAGGTTGGATTGGACGCCTCATTTTACGTATTTAAAAAATTCAGTGGCATTCCTAAAATCTGGAATTTTTAGCACAGGACTGAGGTTTAGACCTAAAAGATTCCCATGGCAAACGCATGAAAGGAACTCCTTATTATCCCAAATCCCTTTTCCCGGAGCCCAATGCACTTTCTTGGAATTTCAGGCCATTCCTTAGGATATTTAGACCCCCTTTGGAGGCTCCCAAGTTTTTCTGGCAGCATTCCGAGTATTCCCCAACATTCCCCAATCCTGCACAATGTCACCCTCTGCTGACGCCTTCCCGGAGGAGTTTCCACACCAAAAAGGGCCAATTTCATCCCAAATCCTGCCCCTGGCAGCTCCCAGGGCCAGACAATTCCTGATAGAAACTCGGGATACTCTGGGATCACCCAGGGGGATCTTCTCAGGGAATTCCCAGCTGCTGCTGCTGCCAAAATCTGGGAGGTTTTTTTTCCCATTAAAAACTGATATTTGATCCGTAGGATCAAATTCTCCAGGGAATTCCCGGCTGTTGCTGCTGCCAAAAGCTGGGAGGTTTTTTTTTCCCATTAAAAACTGATATTTGATCCGTAGGATCAAATTCTGCAGGGGCTGGAAAAGCATCCAAGAAAACACAGGGATTGAGAGTGGAATGATGTTTGTGTACAGAAAGAGGAGGGAAAAACCCCAAAATTTCATTTTTTGTCGGCAAGATTCCACTCTGGGATCTGCAAGTCTGGGAGGAGGCAAAAATCATCTCAGTCAGGTCATGAAAAATCTGATTTTTTACCCAAAAATGAGTTTCTATCTATGGAAAATTCTGATTTCCTGATGACCTTCATCATGGAATTGTTTCTCCTTAAAAAGCCTGAATTTGGCCCTTTTTGAGCCTTTCCTTGAGTTTTAGGGTGGGAAAAAAACTCCAGCTGGGATTTATTGTGTCCCGAAGAAATGGGAAATGGAAATAAATGGAAATAAATGGAAATAAATATAAATAAATGGAAATCTATGTGAGTTCCTGGCAAGATTCACACCTGGACGTAGGTGGGGGGGGGAATCCCAGGAAAGACAAACATCCCTATAAAAATAATATCTGGGATTTAGGGGTTTATAAAAATCCATGTGATGCCAAAATCCTGGGGGGGACGGAGAACAGACCCAGGAAAAATGAGATAAATATAAATGAATTCATTAATCAATTAATTAATGCATTGGTTATTTTAAAAAGTGTATTATTTCATCTAAATACAAGTTATTAAACAGGAGTGCAAATTGTTAAAGAGAAATGGGAATTATTAAATCTGAATTACAGCCCTGGGAATGGCAGAGTCAGGAGCAGGAAAGAGGAATTTTATCTGGATCAATAAATATTGATCTGGATCAATAAAAGGTGAAAAGGGGGGAGAAAGGGAAGAAAAGGGGAAAAAGGAGGGGAAAAGGGGAAAAAGGGAGGAAAAATAGTGGAAAAGGGGTGAAAAGGGGAAAAGGGGGAAAAAAGCAGGGGGAAGAGAAAAGGGGGAAGAGGGGGAAGAGGGAGAAAAGGTAGGGAAAAGGGAAAAAAGGTGGGAAAGGGGAAAAGGGGGAAAAAGTGGGGAAAAGGATGAGGGGGGGAAGGGAAGGGAAGGGAAGGGAAGGGAAGGGAAGGGAAGGGCAGGGAAGGCCCTGAGCGACCCGGGCTGCCCCTTTGGGAAGGGAAGGGAAGGGAAGGGAAGGGAAGGGAAGGGAAGGGAAGGGAAGGCCCTGAGTGACCCGGGCTGCCCCTTTGATTAATTAATGGCCCGGGCTGCCCCTTTGATTAATTAATGGCCCTAATTGGGGCTGGCTGAACCTGGCCTGGCCCGGCAGAGGGACAGACAGAGGGATAGAGGGATGGACAGAGGGACACTGGAGATTTTCACACCTTCCTTCTGTCTCGTCCCCCAAACCTGCAGAGGATATTCCAGGAGAGGGGCTGGGAATGCCCTGGAAGGGAGGGATAAACTTCAGGGGGAAGGGCTTTTAGGGAAAGGTGTTTTCCAGCATTATAAACTCCAGTGGGAAGGGTTTTTAGGGAAAGGTGTGGGGAACAAGGGTGAGAGAGGCAATGACAGGATTCCTGGGGCTGGCTGAACCTGGCCTGGCCCAGCAGAGGGACAGACAGAGGGACAGAGGGATGGACAGAGGGACACTGGAGATTTTCACACCTTCCTTCTGTCTCGTCCCCCAAACCTGCAGAGGATATTCCAGGAGAGGGGCTGGGAATGCCCTGGAAGGGAGGGATAAACTTCAGGGGGAAGGGCTTTTAGGGAAAGGTGTTTTCCAGCATTATAAACTCCAGTGGGAAGGGTTTTTAGGGAAAGGTGTGGGGAACAAGGGTGAGAGAGGCAATGACAGGATTCGAGATGAAAGAGGGAAGGTTTGCATGGGATATTTGGGATAAATCCCACCCTGTGAAGGTGGAGAGGCCCTGGATGGATTTTCTAGAGGAGCTGTGGATTCTCCATCCCTGGCAGTACCCAAGGCTGGGCAGAATGGGGCTTGGAGCCACCTGGGATCCCTGGGGTGGAGCAGGATGGGCTCCAGGTCCCTCCAGCCCAGCCCATCTCACGATCCCAGGAGAAAGCAGGACAGGGAGAGGACAGCAGGGGCAGATCCCACAGGGAGAGCCAGGTTTGGATGGCTCGGGAAGGGCGGTGCTCACATGGGGGCAGAGAGGACGGATTTGTGCAGAACAACTCCCGATATCCCCACGGCAGCAGGGAATAAAAACCCCTTAGGAATAAAAACCCCTTAGGAATAAAAACCCCTTAGGATGAGCCCTTAGGAGGTCACCCCTGCCCCCGCAGCCACACCAGGCTGCTCCTGCCAGCAGGAATTTTCCTTTCTAAATCCCAGCCATTTCTTTCTCCAGCATCCAAATGCCAGAGAGGGAAATCCGGGCAGGCCGCAGCTAAGTCCTAAAAATCTCCTTTTTAAATTTTTTTTTCCCCTTCTCCCTGCTCCTATTTCTTTGGATTCCAACAAAGCTCCCTGGGAAGGGCGCGGAGCACGAGGCTGTGCTCAGAGCTGGACTCAGAGGTCACCGGGGGTGGCTGTCCCCGCTCCAGCTGGCCCTGGCCAGCGTTCCTGGCTCGGGGACACGCCGGGATGGCCCCGGGGGACGGGAACAGGGATGAGCCCGACCGGGGAAGTGGGGCTGGGGTTGAATTCAGGATGAGCTGCTCAGCCCCGAGGCCCTGGGAAGGGCTCTTGGTGCCCCAGAACAGCTTGGCCCCAAAATCGTCCCCACAGGCACAGCACAGGCAGTGTCACATGAACTGGGAGCTGTCCCCAGCTCTGCAGAGCCTGGGCCCAGATTTGTGGGGCTGATCCCTGAAATTGTCCCCACAGGGACAGGCCAGGTGGTGTCACAGCACTGGGACGTGATCTGGGAGCTCTGCAGAGAGCCTGGGCCCAGATTTGTGGGGCTGATCCCTGAAATTGTCCTAGCTTGGACATCTCAGGCAGTGTCACAGCACTGGGACACGAACTGGGAGCTGTCCCCAGCTCTGCAGAGCCTGCTGGCTCAGATTTATGGGACTGATCCCCAAAATTGTTCCAGTTGGTGGGTGTGTCCCCAAAATTGTTCCAGTCAGTGTCACAATGAGGAGACACGGCCTGGGAGCTGTCCCCAGCTCTGCAGAGAGCCTGGGACCGATTTGTGGGGCTGATCCCTGAAATTGTCCCCACACGGACAGCCCAGGTGGTGTCACCATGAGGGGACACGGTGTGGGAGCTGTCCCCAGCACTGCAGAGAGCCCGGGCCTGGATTTTTTCCCCAAATCTGGGGAAAGCAGCGCTCAGCTGCCAAAACCCCAAAACCCAAAACCAAAACCCCAAAAACTCTCCCAGGCCGGGAGGAACAGAACAAAACACCCTCCCCTCGTGCTTCTCCTCACTGCACGGGCAGAACCTCGTGGTTCTTTCTCCCAGCTTAATCAGTATGGGCCACTGTAAACCAAAACCAACCCCAAAAAAACCCCAAATCCAAACCCTCAGAGCGGGGGAAAAATTCAGGGAAACTTCCTGAAGGCTCCATGCTTTCCCCAGGGGCTCCTGCCACCACGAGCTGCCTTTCCAGGGCAGAATTCCTGCTGCTCCCCCTCTCCCTGCCCTGATCCCAGCAACTTCCAAGGGCCCCGATCAATCTCTGGCCCCTTCCCCCGCCCGCTCCCGGCCGTTCCCAGGGAAAAAGGCGCCTTCGCCCGGGAAGGTGGTGGAAAAAATGTGGACAAATTTCTGATTTGCAACACTCTGGGCACGGGCTGATTGCCATTGTTGGAGTGCAAATGTAGAAATAAAGCAAAACGAAGATTCCGGGGTGAGGCCGATGAAAAGCAGAAAACGAGGAATTTTATGGCCATAAGTGGCGTGGGCTAATGGGGATTTTTGAGGCACTGGACCATGGTGGTTCCTTAGCTCCGGGAGTGCTGGGAGAGCGCTCAGTTCTTAATTGCTGCCACATCTCGTGGTGGCTGCCACTGCCAGGGGAGTGCGGGCACAGGGAGCGGCTCCAAAACACCAAACCAGCCCTAAAAATCCCAAACTAGCCCTGAAAATCCCAATTCAGCCACAAAAAGCCAAACCATTTCTGAAAATCTCAAACTGGCCCCAAAAATTCCAAACTGGCCATGAAAAAGCCAAACCAGCCCTGAAAAACCCACACCAATCCGAAAAATCCCAAACCAACCCCAAAAAGCCAAATCAGCCCTGAAAATCCCAAACCAATCCAGAAAAAGCCCAAACCAACCCTAAAAAATCCAAACCAATCCTAAAAAGCCCAAACAGACCCAAAAAACCACAAACCCACCCCTAAAATCCGAAATCAGCCTCAAAAAACTCCAAACCAGCTTCAAAAACCCCAATCCAGCCCAGTTTCCCCAATGCTAGGGGTTGGGATTGAAGGGTTTTCCTTCGGGACTCTGAGAAAAGGCAAAAGTGACCCCAAAAGGATTTGAATTCCCTCCTTCCATGTAGATCCAGGAAATCCAACACCTTCTTCCCCAGCACATCCCGATATTCCAGCTCCATGCCCTGGAACAGTTCCCAGTGTTCCCAGATCCATTTTCCCATCCCCTATTCCCTGATCCCCGATCCCCGGAATTCCCTTGGAATGTCTCTCATGTGGGAACAGCCCCACAGGCTGCACTTCCACAACTGAAATCCCTATAAAATTCCCCAAATATCAACCTCTCCCTTCCCAGGAAGTTCAGAAATCTTAAAAGGATCCCCTGTGCTAAAATCCCAAACCTGAACTCAGAGTTTTGTCAGGAATTTTCTTCCCGGTGGAGCCCAGAAAAGGAGAATGACACATTTTTAAATGGATGCCATAACCAGCTCGATAAAAATTCCCAAGTATTTGGGAATCTCGGACTGAGCAAGCCCACAGCATCCCAAGAATCCCTGGATTTAATTTGATTTAATCAACACCTCCCTCTTCACGGGACCCTTCCCATTTTGGCAGGAAAACCCAAATTCTGGACATACAGCCAGACCACTTCTACTCCATGGAAGCTGATTATTCCCCACATTCCAAGAAAACCCAGTCCCAAACCTCCCTGTGCAGGAATTCTCCTGGCAAAATCCCTTCCCAGTTTATTTCCTAAATTGAATTGCTACGAGGGAGCACCTCCTGATATTTTTGTGAGTGGAAAATTCCCCATTCTCTGTGAAAAAAGAGAATGGAAAATCAAAAATTCCTCTCCAAGGAGCTGGGAAATTTCATTCCCTGGGAATGGATTTGCCCTCCGGGCTGCTGGGAACAAATGGAATTATTTGGAAACGCCAGGCTGGCCACACTCCCAAAAGTGCTGGAGAACAACTCAGGGCACTCTTTCCAAACTTCGGGAAAATCAAAAACACCAACAACAAAAAGAACACAAAATCCAGGCTCCCTTTTTTTCCTGTGTCCTTTGAACCCTTTGGGATCATTTCCCTTCCAGAGGCCTGGATCTGCTCCAGGGTTTGGAGGTGGGAAGTGCTTGGGGGTTCTGCTGCGGCACCGGCAGATCAAATCCCAACGGACGCCCAACCAAATCCCAACCAAATCCCAACCAAACAGCGCCAAAGTTTTTCCAGAGGCTCTGGAAGTACTGCCCAGGTGGCTGCACCCCCACGACAGGGGTTCTGCTGCGGCTGCGGTGGATCAAATCCCAACCAAATCCCAACCAAATCCCGACCAAATGGCCCCAAAGTTTTTCCAGAGGCTCTGGAAGTACTGCCCAGGTGGCTGCACCCCCACGAGCCCCCGTTCCCGAAATTCCAGCCCATCCCTCCCATTCTGGCCGGAATCCCAAGCTGGGCCCTGAACGCGGAGCTCGGGGACACCTGGGGGGATCTGGGGTCCCAAAGAGGATCCGGGAAAAGGAATGGGAGCAGGATTTGGGGATTTGTCCCTCCTGTCCTGGTTCAGCTCTCTTGGTGCCTCAGCAGCTCTGGGGACACCGAGAGCCCTTTGGGGACACAGACAGCACTCTGGGGGACACTGACAGCACTCTGGGGGACACTGAGCCCTCTGGGGACACTGAGCCCCCACAGATAAGGGGACACTGAGAATCCTTTGGGGACACTGAGAGCACCCTGGGGACACTTAGAGCACTTTGGGGACACCAAGCCCTTTGGGGACACTGAGCCCCTTGGGGACACTGAACCCTTTGGGGACACTGAGAGTTCTCTGGGGACACCGAGTCCTTTGGGAACACCAAGTCCCCTGGTCACAGCCCAGGCAGGGATTGGGGTTGGGGTTGGGGTCACCTCCCCTGGGGACAGGAGCTGCTACCGCCAGCTCTGGTGTCATACTGGGGACTGGGAAGGGAAGGAAGGGGAATTGTCCAAGTCACAGAATCACAGGTTTGGGATGGATCACACAAATCCCAAAGGTCTGGGTAGATCACACAAATCACAAATATTTGGGATGGATCACACAAATCCTAAAGTTTTCAGATGGATCGCGCAAATTCCACAGGTTTGGGATTGATTGCACAGATTCCACAGATTTGTGTCACACAAATTCCAAGGGTTTGGGATGGATCACAAAAATCCCAAAGGTTTGGATGTACAAATTCCATAGGTTTGGGATGATTGGGCAGATTCCATAAATCTGGGATGGATTGCACTAATCCCAAAGGTTTGGGATGCGTTGCACAAATTCCATAGGTTTGGGATGGGTTGCACAAATCCCTAAGTTTTGGGGTGGATCACACTAATTCCATAGGTTTGGATCACATAACTTCCACAGGTTTGGGATAGATTGTGCAAATCCCGAAAGTTTGGATCCTACAACTCCCCCAGGTCTGGGCTGGATCCCACAGGATCAGGGTTCCCAGGAGGAACCTCTCTGGGGTTAATGCATCCCACGGAGCCAATCCTGCTCCATTCCCCATTCCCAGAATGGACCAGTGAATGGGGGAATTCTGGGATCACAGCCAGGGAATCCCCCAAAGATGAGTTTTTCCCTGGATATCCCATTTGGGATGAGCTTTGACCCCATTTGCGGGGCGCTAACGCAGCCTTTTCCCAATTAACACTGAAATTCCAGCTCTCCTGCACAGATCCTGGAAGGGAATTTGGGATATGGGACCAGTCAGATAAAATATGGGATAAATCATGGCAGATTTGGGATATGGGACCACTCAGATGAAATACAGGATAAATCTTGGTGGATTTGGGATGTGAAACCACTCAGATGAAATATGGGATAAATCATGGCAGACTTGGGATATGGGACTACTTAGAAGATTAAATTTGGAATAAATCATGGCAGATTTGGGATATGGGACCACTCAGATGAAATACAGGATAAATCTTGGTGGATTTGGGATGTGAAACCACTCAGATTAAATTTGGAATAAATCATGGCAGATTTGGGATATGGGACCACGCAGATGATGAAATATGGGGTAAATCATGGTGGATTTGGGATATGGAATGACTCAGATGAAATACAGGATAAATCATGGTGAATTTGGGATATGGGACCACTCAGATGAAATATGAGATAAATCATGGCGGATTTGGGATTTGGGGCCACAAGGACCAAAGGCTACGAATCAGATTTAAGGGGTGATAATTAACAGGGATGCCCAAACCCATCCCCGTTTCCAGGCCATGGTGAAGAATTCCCAATTCCACCTTTAAGGCCCCTTCCAGCCCAAAGCATCCCCTGATTTTTCTGGTGCCACCCCCAGGACATTCCTGCTATCCTGGGCTGCTCCAAGCCCCGTCCAGAGCAGCGGTGGACTCAGGAATTATGGAACATTCCGGATTTTCAGCCCTCAATGCCATGACTCAGTTCCGTTTTTTAGGGAAAATAGAGGGAATGCAGGGAGCAGGGTGGGGCTCAGAGTTAGGGATTGCATTTGGGATGAAATAACCTGGAAATGGGGGAAAATCAGGGATTTTTAAATCCATATCTGGAATTAAGAGATGAAATTCCTTAAATTCCTGTTCAGATTTAGGGATTGCAGTTGGGATGAAATGACCTGGAAATGGGGGAAAATCAGGGATTTTTAAATCCATATCTGGAATTAAGAGATGAAATTCCTTAAATTCCATAAATCCCCTACTTATGGCAAAATCCCTCCTGCGTGATCTCTGCTCCTAGAGTATCCAAGGAAATCCCAAATCCAGGGAAAGGCAGATTCCTAATGGGCCAACGATCCCAAATCCAGGGAAAGGCAGACTCCCACTAAGCCAACGATCCCAAACCCAGGGAAAGGCAGATTCCCATTGAGCCAACGATCCCAAACCCAGGGAAAGGCAGATTCCCACTGAGCCAACGATCTCAAATCCAGGGAAAGGCAGATTCCCACTGAGCCAACGATCCCAAATCCAGGGAAAGGCAGATTCCCATTGAGCCAACGATCCCAACCCCAGGGAAAGGCAGATTCCCATTGAGCCAACGATCCCAAACTCAGGGAAAGGCCGATTCCCAGTGGGCCAACGATTCCAAATCCGGGGAAAGGCCGATTCCCACTCCCCTTTCCCAGCTGTTCCCAGTTTTCCAGGAGGTGGGAGTGGAAGGATCTCCCGGTTCTCCCTCCGTGGGGCCACTCAGATGGAGGGAATTAAAGCCGGGCCTAAGCGGTTGCAGGTTTGGGAGCTGAGACAATCAGGAGCGAATTTCCAGTGGGGAATTCCCGGCCCCCAGGAGCGCATGGATTAATCGGGAGATGCGGTTGTGAGCGCCGGCCTTTTCCTGTGCCCCAGGAAAACACAAACCCATTTTCCATGGATCAACCCCAATGAATCCCAGACCAGAAACACAGGGATGTGGGAAGAGGGGGGCAGGAACCGATCCCTGCTCTGATCCATGGAAATCTCCCATGGAATATCTCACGTTCCCTGCAGGGAATTCATGGATTTCTCCACTGTCCACAAGAGATTTAGAGATAGGAAAGGAAGGGAATCACTTCCCAAATAAAATTCCATACACAGGTTATGGGGAAAACCCAGGAGGTGAGGAAATCATGGATCCCCAGATCCCAAATCCCTCCAGCTCCCAGAACTACCCAAAGCCACCCCAAACCAGTTTCTCACCCTTTGATCCCTGAGACTCCGCTCAAAGTTCGTTTGGGAATGTGGAAGAATTCCAGGAGACACAAAATTCCTTCCAGGAGACACAGAGTTCCTTCTGGAGCTGGGAGCTCCCAGTGGGACACGAGGTGGCACCTCCAGGCTTTCGTTCCCTCCCATACAAAAATCCTGATTATTTTTCCCTTTTTCTGGGGTGCAGCACCCCAAACCCCACTGAGGATGTGCTGCTGACATTCCCAGATTTTCCAGCTGCCCCTGTTTCCCTGGAACCCTTCCCAAAATCTTTGCTTTCTGCCCCAAATCACAAACTGCCCAATCCCGGGTGGAATAAACTTGGGAACATCTGCCCCACCCTCAATGCCCCCAAGGATTCCCAGTGGTGCCAGCAGCCTTTAATCCCGGATTTTTGGGTTAACTGGGATGTGGCCTGGAGCTCTTTGGGGCCCTTTCCCAGCATCAAAGCTCACGTTTGTGATGCTGAACCTGGAAATCTTCAAAACGTTTTTGAAAATTAAAATTTTCGGGGGGGGGGAAAAAAAAAAGAGAAAAAAGGAGATACCAAAAGCTCTGAAGTTTTTGAGGCATTTTCTTGGAAACGTGCTTTGATTTCAAGGTTTAATGGGAATAAAATTCCCTCCTCCTCCTCCTCTCTGCATCCCTGATGGAATTTTTGCTGCCAACAGGAGCTGGGAGAAACAAATTTGGCATAAATTGTCCCGGGAAACAAGTAAATAATGGCCCTTTGCTCTTCCCACTGGGAATGCTGGCTGGAGCAGGGAATGGCTTTATGGCAGGGTCTGTCCCCTCCCTGGGAGCAGAGGTGAGCCCTCAATTGTGTCTTTAATTAATTAATTAAGGGCAGAGTGAGCCTAGCTTTGCTTGGAGTGCTGGAACCCAGCTGGGGGCAGCAGCCTCTTGTTTGATGCCAGGAATATTCAGGAATGAGCTCCAGGCCCTGCTTGAAAACCCCCAAATCATCCAAAAAAACCCCAATTTTGGGGAGTTTGACACCTTCCAACACCTCTGGGGACGTCCCTTGGCTTTTCCTGGGATTTTGACTCTTCCCGGTGCCACGGGGGGTGGGGGGAGGCTTTGGGAGCTCCATGGAGCTGATTCCTGGAATTCTTCTTAGCGGGCTGCCCCAATCCCTAAAACGCCACTTACACTGGGAATCCCCTCAGGGAAGGGATGGAATGGGGCTCCTTGGGTCCAAGCTGCCCACTGAGCTAAGCCTTGGCAGGCCAGGCTTTATTCCTGGGCTTTTCCTGTGAGCTGATTTTCCTCCCAGATCTCCAGACCTGCTCTCCACCTTTGACTAAAACTCCCACAGACATTGAAGGAATTTGGGAATTTGGGAATTTGCCACTCTAAATGCGCTAGGTTTTGGAAGGGAATAAAAAGCCAGGGCTGGGGCTGCACTTCAGGGATTTCTGCGCGGGCTTCTTGCCTTGGCTTTGCTGCTGGAATTCCAGAAAAACCTTGGGAAAGCCACTTGCCTTGGATTACCTCCAGTTCTTCTCTGCTCTGGGGCATCCCACAAACCGCAGGCCCAAAATCCAGGGAATTTCCATCCATCCATCCATCCATCCATCCATCCATCCATCCATCCATCCATCCATCCATCCATCCATCCTCTCCCAGTGCAAGATCACAGATTTATTCCCTCTTCTTTTCTTCTAAAATGGGAACTTTCAAGCCAAAAGCAGCAGGATTTAATGCCTGGAGACTCCATGATTTTTGTGGGTTGGAGCCTCTCATTTCTCCCTCATTCCCAGGATTTTTCCACAGCCAGGATTTTCCCATAACCAGGGAATTTAATGGATCTACTTTAGCTTGTGCTGAATAAGGAATTCCATCTGCTAATTCCAGATACTCATTTTTTTCATTAAAAATCCTGAATTTTTCTCCCATCCCTAGGTTATTTAATCCCTAATTTAGTCTGGGATCTTCTGGCCTGGATGGGATTCCAGGCATGTGTGGCAGCCCTGGATAAATCCCAGCCATCAGGAAGAGCTGACAGCACCTGCTGGGCTGGGATCAGCAACAAGTGATAACCCCTGGAGGGCAAAACAAGATCCAGGATCAGGGAATCGGCCTGGAAAACACTCCTCAGCTTTGTGGGAAGATCCTCTTTCCTTTTTTGGGGTTTTTTTTTCCCTCTGGGAGAGAGAATGACCCCAAATCTGGGGATTTTTCTTCACCTCATCCCAACAAAATGGGATCCAGGATCAGGGAATCAGCCTGGAAAACGCTCCTTGGCTTTGTGGGGAGCTCCTGCTTTGGTTTTTTGGGGGTTTCCCCCTCTGGGAGCGAGAACTACCCAAAATCTGGGGCTTTTTCATCCCCTCAGCCTGGCAGCTGTTTCAGTTTCCTCCCCTTTTTTCGATGCTCTCAGGCAAAGGCACCTCCTGGAAATCCCAAAAGGAAAAAATCCAAATATTCCTGCTTTGGGAGGGCAGGAAAGCACCCCATGTCCTGCCAAAATCTGGGAAAATCAGGTTGGTAAAGCCAGCGGGATCCCACAGAAAATCCAGGATTCATTCGCTTAAAGGGTTAATTAATTATTAATTAATTAATTAATGAGGTTTTCCCGTTCCTTCAGAAACGAGGGGTTGGGAATGTGCTCAGCTTTATTCCATAGCAATCCAATCTTGGCATTGTCCCTTTGGGGAGGTGGCAGCGCTTCCAGAGCCCCACTGAGGGTGGGAATTCCATCCCAAAGCTCACCTTGGAATAGGGATTGGGACGGCAGGGCTGACCCCAAACCCAGCTCCCCACATTCCCTACAGAGCTGATCCCCCAGGCATTCCCCAATTCCCAACATTTCCCTTTGCCTGGCATTTTTTCCCCTTGGGTTGGTATTTTTCCCTTTGGTTGGTGTTTTCCCCCCTTTTCCAGGTGTTTCCCCCCCTTTTCTGGGTGGTTCTTTCCTCCCTGCTGCCAATTTGGGTTTTTTTGGGGTTGTTGAATTCATCAGTTCTGCCCTGCAGCTCCAGCCCCACTCCCGGCCCCTCTCCAGGAGCATCTTTGGGAAGCTCCAAGTGTGGGTTTGGGGGTCAGGAATGGGATCAGCCCCTCGAGGGGGCTCTGGAACAGGGGCTCCAGGTCCGGTGTGGCTGGAAAAGAGGGAATTTGGGGATTTTTGGCATTCTTTGACCCCCTCCCCCCGGCACAGCACTTGGAGCCATTTCTGGTCAAGGACTCTGAGGAGCCATCCCTGGGAAATGACCCCAAAAATCCCTCCCCATGGGGAGGTGACAGCCCTGAGTGCCAGCAGGGTCCCCTGGGATGGGATCTATGGGATCAATGGGATCAGTGGGATGGGATGAATGGGATGGGATAGGACCCCTGGAATGGGATGGGATCTATGGGATCAATGGGATCTATGGGATAAATGGGATCCATGGGATGGGATCAATGGGATCAATGGGATCAATGGGATCAATGGGATCCATGGAATGGGATCAATGGGATCAATGGGATCAATGGGATCCATGGAATCAATGGGATCAATGGGATGGAATGGGAACATGGTGATTGAGGGGCTTGGCTGTGGGAATTGCACTGGGAATTCTCTGCCCTCACCTTCGCAATTGCCTCCCTGCCTGGGTGTTTTTTGGGATCTGCACCCCTGGAAGTTGTTCCAAGGGACAAGGAGGTGACAAAGTCACCCTTTCCCTGCTTTTCCCACACTCCAGACGATGAAACCTCCCCAAATCCCAAATCTGAGCCTCCACCACTTCAAACACTCATAAAACACTTCTCCCCACTCAAAGCTTGGTCATTTTTGTCTGAATTAAATAAATTTAATTAAATTTTGTCTGAGGTGCTCACTCAGCTCCTGGGAATTTTCTGAGATTTTTCCCACACTCCAGATGATGAAACCCCCCCCAAATCCCAAATCTGAGCCTCCGCCACTTCAAACACTCATAAAACACTTCTCCCCACTCAAAGCTTGGTCATTTTTGTCTGAATTAAATAAATTTAATTAAATTTTGTCTGAGGTGCTCACTCAGCTCCTGGGAATTTTCTGAGAGAATCCAAAGCTGCTCAGTTCAACCTAAATTTCTTCCCTCCATCGGGGACAGGGTCTGGAGGGGCAAAATGAGGGGAACCAAGCAGGGTTTGGACACAGATTTGGGGACTTTTCCAGGTTTTCCATCCCCTACCCCTCTCCATGGGATGCTCAGGGAGTTTTCCCCCTTCCCATCCCCTCATCCTGGCAGCACAGGGCCGAGATCCAGGGAAAGGAGAGGGAAAAGTAAAATAAAATAAACCCTAAAATAAAATAAACCCTAAAATAAAATAAATCCTAAAATCAAATAAATCCATCAAAGCCTATTAAGTGGAATTGCTCTGAGCAAACCTAATTGACCACGAGGGATCTCCAGGACAGGCAGGGCCATAAATTGTGAAATGGGAAAAGGGAAAGGGAGAGAGGGGGGGAAAAGTGATGGAGGGCAAGGAAAAACGGGAAGAAAATGGTCAGGAGGGAAAGAAAAGGGAAAAGGGGGAAGGAAATGGAGAGAGAGAAGGAAAAGGGACAGGGGGAAGGAAAAGGGGAGGGAAAATGGTTGGGCGGGAGAAAGAAAATGGAAAAAGGGGAAGGAAAAGGGAGAGGGGGAACAGAAAGGGAGAGAGGGAAGGAAATGGAAAAGGGGGAAGGAAAGCAAGAAGGAGTGAGGAGAAGGAAAAGGGATGAGGAAAAGGGAAAAGAAAGTGAGGGGAAAGGAAAAGGAGAGAAAATAAGGAAAAAGAAGAGGGGGAAAGGAAAGGGACAGGGGGAAGGAACAGAAGAGGGGGAAGGAAAAGAAGAGGGGGAAGGAAAAGGAGGAAGGGGGGAAGAAATGGGAGAGAAGGGAAGGAAAAGGGAGAGGGGGAAAGGAAAGGGACAGGAGGGGGAGGAAAATTAGAGGGGAAAGGAAAATGAGAGAAGGAAGGAAAAGGAGTGAAGAGAAGGAAAAAGAGTGACGAGAAGGAAAAAGAGTGAAGAGAAGGAAAAGGAGTGAAGAGAAGGAAAAGGAGAGAAGGAAGGGAAGTTTGGGGTTTGTGGGGCTCGCCCGCTGCCCAGAAGGAGCCGAGCGCAGCATATGGCGCAGAGAGCCGGGCCGGGGGGGCCACAGCAGCCCCCCCGGGCGCCGGTGCTGTAAGGAGCTATTTATTCCTCCCCCTGCAGATGTCCGTGAATGCGGCAGGAGCAGGGGGAGCAGATCTTTGGGCTCGGGGAGGGAGAAGCAGCGCTCCTTCCTTTTACCATGCTGTTGTCTGGCTTGATCTTGTCACTCCAAAGGGCCCCATTCAGAGGTATTCATGCATCTGCCTCGGGGGGACAATGGCAGCTCAGTTTATAAACTGTCTGTCCAGTTGCCTGCGGCCTTTAGTCCTTTTGTTTTCGCCCCTCTTAATAAACTTTTTGGGGGAGTTCATCAATACGCTTGAATAGCTGATGTTCTCATTCTCAGGGAGGGGAAGAACAGAAGGGCTCGGAGGGTTTTTTATTTTTAACAGAGGTGGGGGTGGCTGTTTTTTGCCCCTTAAAGGAGAAGCGAGGCTTGAAAAGCATCAGAATAAACGCGTTTAAAAAAATCCGAAAAAACCAAAACCAAAAAAAAAAAAAAAACCCTACAAAAACCAAAAAAAACCCCCCAAAAAAAAAAAAAAAAAAAAAAAAACTCGGAGTCCACCCCAAACAAAACGGCTACTGAAAAGGGACGGGGAAGTGCGCAACATTTAATTATTTAATTGCCCCCCAAACCCCACCCCAAAGCAATTTTCGTCCCGCCGGCAGAATTGAGACGATCCCCGACTAATTTTACAGCTCTGCCAATATCGCGGGCAGGAGGATTGGGAAGGAATTTCGGAGAGCAGCCTCATTTCCAGGGGATTTAGGGCCGGGAGCCGCCTCTAACCTTTCCCCCTCCCGTCCCCCCTTCCCCCGGCGCTCGCAGGAATCGCAGCCCGGCGGATCCGTCCCCCCCACGCCCCCAAATCTCCGGGAAGATCCCAAACCCCGAGCCCCCTCCGGAGCCCTCCCCTCGCCCGGCGCCTCCTTTGTAGCCGAGCCCGGGGCAGGGGGGCGCGGGGCCGCCCCCATTTCCAAGGCACGGCCCCCTCCCCGTGCCGGCTCCCTCTGTCCTCCCTTGATTTCTCTTTTAAGGCGTTGATTTTCCTGGCAGCGCCGTCTCCGTCCCCGCGGAGGCCGCTCGGAGCGGGGCCGAGCCGCCCCCTCCCCAGCGCTGCCTCCCCGGGCAGCCCCCGGCGGCTCCCGCTCAGCGCTTCAAGGCCCTAATGAGTGTTGACAAGTTTAATGAGTTTGTTTTAAAGAGGAAAAAACTGGTCAAGTCGAGATTTCCGAGTCAAATCCATTAGGGGATCCCACTGAAACCTCTCACGGCGGCCCGGCCAGGGCGGGGACAGCGCCCCAAAACGGGGATCCCCCCCCGGCCTGCCCCTGGAGGGACCCCGAGGAGGAGGGGAGGGGGGAAATCATCCCCAGAAAACCCCAAAGGCGGCCCGGCGGCCGAAGGGGAGCGTCCAGCGCCGCCAGAACCTGGCGGAACCTCCTCCTTTTCTGGAGGAAATTTCATTAAAGCGCCCGCTGCGCCCCCCGCCCCCTTTTCCCCCCTTTCCCCCCGGTTCCCCCCGCGCTCCCCGTGCGCGAACAGCCCCGCGGAGGTCACGGCGAGTCAGGCAGTCTGACTCGGTGAACTCTGAGCCGGGCGAGCAGGGGAGGGAGGGAGGGGGGGGGGGTTCTCCTTTTTCAATTTCGCCACTTCCTAGGTCTCTCCATTGTTCCAATTCCAAACAGCTGCTGGTGCTAATCTTGCGCTTATTTGCAATCGGGGAGGAAGAAATGCCCGCGCCCCGGAGCGCGCCGAGATTGGCGCTGCCCGCCGAGCCCCAAGCCCGGGGAGGGCCGGGGGACAAAGGGGAGCCGGGTTATTGAACTCGCTTTGACTCTGAGCCCTTCGGGTCCCGCCCGGCCCCAAAGCCGGGGCAGAAATCCAAAAACCGGGCTCGCAGGTAGCACCGCGCCCCTCGAAGCCAGACCCGAGGGGGTTTTTATTCTTCCCAAAGGTTAAACTCCTCCTTGCGCTCCGAGTCTGGGGAGAAAGCCGGGCGGGGGCGAGCTGGGAGCGAAAGGAGCGGCCACAAAAGCCCGGCTGGAGGCGAACCCGGGGAGCTGCGCCCGCCAGGGTTTGGCTCGAGCTGGCTCCGGAGGATTTTATTATTTTTAAGCTGTTATTAAGAGGGGATGGAGAAATTAAAGGGCTGCAGGAACCTCGTGCCAGAGGAGCCATCCCGCTGGCACGTGTGGAGGTGGGGGAGCCCTGCCCCGTTCGGGCGGCGGGAGATCCTCTTTAACTCATTTATTGCCCTAATTAACAGGGCCAGGGGTGCCGGGAAACCATTCCAGGCCCAAGGGCACCCCGAGGGAGGGCAGGGAATCACCCCTGATCAGCAGAACCCCCCGGAAACCCAAACGTGTGCCAAGAACCCGCAAAGCCGGACACCCCAGATTGCCGGGGACGGCCCCACGCGTGTCGGGGCCGGTTTTTGGGGGGGTTCCTGACGTGCCGGGGGGAACCCATCAGCCGTGGCTGGTCCTGCCCGGCCCGCAGCCTCTCGGGGCCTTTATTGGTTTACCGAGGTGTTAATCCGCTCACAATCGAGTTGTCTGACCACGGAGCCCCGTCTCTATTCTTGTTTACATCTAATTACGGCGCTGGAACGCCACTTCCCTTCCCACCCTCCCTCTCCCGCAGATGCCAGCCCCAGCTCCCATTCCAGCCCTTTCCAGCAGGTAAAGCCCCCTCGGAGGATCATTCCTGCCGGCTGGAATTTCCCAGGGCTGGGAAAAGAGACTTTGGCAGAGCACGAAGGGGTTTGGGCACCCAAAAAATTCTCAGCGTTCCCCAGAGGAGCCGGGTTTGGGGGCACCTCGTGGCTCCCGGTGTCAGCGGCGTCCCGGAGCTCCCCTTAATTCAATTAATTCAATTAAAGGCCGTCACCCCAGGAAACGGCCGGAGCCGCGCTAACAAAGAGCTTTTGAGCGCGGAGGGCGCGGGGACCCCCCGGCCCCGCGCGTCCCCCGCACCGGCGGCTCCGGGGTTAAACCCGCAGCGAGCTCCGCGCCTTGGCTGCGATAGCGTCTCAGCCCTGGGGCCATTCCTCTAAATCAATTTTCAAAACAATCAGTTTAGGGGCTTTTAATTAAGCTTTAAACCGGCGGTTAAAAATAGCAGTTTACTTCTTTGGGATGCAAACGAGGCGAGCGTAAAAATAAATCAGAGAGACGGGGCCCGCTGCCTTTTGGGATTCGGGGAGACGCAGATTAAACACGTCCCAAGATTACAAGGATTTTTTCCCCCCCCCTTTCTTTTAACACTTATTCTCTGTCTCAGCAGCTGCTCTTTCCCTGCCAGGCACCGAACTGTCCGCGGCACCGGGACCGCGGCGGCTTTTCCCAAAGCAAAGGTGGAAAATCCAAAGCTCCGCAGCCCCATCCCAGCTGAGCCTCCCGCTGCCAGCAGCAGGTTCAGCACCTTTCCCTCTACATCATGAAACCCAAATAATATTTTTTTTAAATTAAAAATAATTAAACTCGTCTCTTCTGCAAGGAGGAAAATCCTCCGAGCGCCGCAAACCAAACCCGCTCCCCGCCAGGATGAATTTCGCTTAAAAAGCTGAATTTAGGCTCGCGTTTAGCTTTCAGCGGATGCTCCAGGTCCTGCCCACCTCCCCGCAGGCCTCTCCCTTTGTGTCGGAGCCTCCCGCTCGCAGGCCCGGCCCGGCCCGGCCCCAGCACCTTTAAAGCCCTTAAGCCTGAGCGGGTTTGGGGCCGCTGGGCCGGGAGCGGCTGAACCGCGGCTTCTCGCCCCAAAAGCGGCTCCTTCAAGGCCCCGCTGCGCCGCGTTGATTAAGGATTAATTAAGGGCTGCGGGATTCCATCGGTGCGGATTTCTCCGCAGGTGACCCCGGGAGGTGCCGGGGTCGCTCCGGGCCGGGCTGAGCGGGGCAGCCGCGCCCCGTTGGGCCTGGAAACGGCGCTGTGGGGCTGCTGCCGGCCCCACTGGGGGTCTCAGCCCTTCCCCACGCTCCAAACCCCCAATTCCCATTGTAAATTCCCCCGCAACCAGCGGGGCTCCGCGGCCGAGACCTTGACCCGGTTTGGGGAGAAAATCGGGGTCCGGCCGTGCTCCAGCAGCGAGGCTGGGGCGGGGATTTCCCCCGGCCCCCCAAACTTTGGGGTGAGGCTCCCTTGGGGTCACAGCAGGTGGGGGGGGGGGCACTCCCGCACCATCCCCGCGCCCCCAAGGAGCGCGGTTTGGGGTTTTCCTCCTTTTTCCCCCCTCTCCCAACGGGAGGAAAGCGCCGAATTCCCCGTGGGGACGAGTGGAGAAGATATTTTTAAAAAATCAAATGGCATCATCAGGGAAAAAAAAAATTAAATTAAAAAAAATTAAATACGAAAGGGTAGTAGGAGAAAGAGAGCGAGACGGGAAGGGAGGAAAACCTTTCCCAGATGGATCCAACCCTCCCCAATCTCTCTCCCGTCCCTTCCGCGCTACTTTCAGGGACTTTCCGCCGCTTTTTTCCGCCGCCGCTTCCCCGAGCATCCCCCCCCTGCTCCCGGAGCGCCTTCCCCCCCTTCAGATCTCAGCGTGTTTGCTCTTGACTTCATCCACTAAGTCAATAGTTTGGAGATGCCCTCATCCTCAGAGGCCCGAGCCCCCCGTGTCCCCTCCCTGTTTTCTGCGGCGGATAATGGCAGCCTTTTGTCGTGTAATCAAGCTCCCGAGGGGTTGGGAGACAGATATAGATTCTTGGCATTTGTCGGTGAAAATGAAAGCTGGATTAGGCAGAGGCGGCTGCACACTCCATGGTAAAGGACAACAACTATTCCCCCATTGAAAGTCCCATTCTGGTTTGGTTATTTTATCTCTAAAAGTTGTTTGTATTTCTAAAGTGGCCATTGAGGCACTTAGAAAGTGTAGCAAGCTGTAAAGCCGCGCTCGCCATGAAAGGCGGGCGCACAAAAAGGAGCGGGGTTAAGGGGAGAAAACAGACCGGGGAGAAAAAAAATAAAATAAAATAGCGGGGAGAGAGGAGGGGGGCGGCAAAAGAGTTTAAAAAGATCAAATTCGACCGGGGGAAAGTTTAAATCGCCCAGAAAACTCGCGGGGCTCCGGCAACCGCAGAGGAGCGAGGCTGCGGCGCCGCTTTTCCCTTCCCAGCCGGGCAGGGGGGAAATCACCCCAATGTTTGGGGTTCCCTGCGGATTTGGGGGTGCGGGGGTGGTTTTGGCTCCTGGCAGTTGAGCCCGAGCCCGGCCCTGGGGTTGTTTTATCCCTTGGGGCTGATCCCAAGCGAGGAATCCCCGCTTTGCTCCCTGGCAGGGCTCAGCCGGGCCACGCAAAAATTGGGGAATTTCTCCCTCTCCCTCCTTGAACATGGGAGCGTTTTCCCTCTGGAATGGCGGAGATTCGGGAGTTCTTTTGGAGTTATTTTTATAGAATTTCACCCAAAAAGCATCCCTTGGGTTTCACCACCCGAAGTTGCTCCGGCTCTTCCTGTTTCCAACCCCCCGCGGTGAATTCGGGAAGGCAAAAACCGCCTGGTTGGGTTTGTTTATTTAAACAACAACAACCAAAAAAAAGCAAAAAAACCAACCAACCAAACAAACAAATAAAAACCGGCAAAACAAACCGTCTGTCAAAGCCCGCAAACTTTCCTCCTCCTTTTGCCGAAGTTTTCGGGCGTGGAAATCGCCGCGATCCCGCTGCGAGCGCAGCGAGCCCCGCGCGGGGGAGGCTTTGCGGCTGGAAGGAGATTAAGGGGAAAAAACTCCGGGAAAAAAGCAGCGGAGCAGCCAGGTACAGCCCAAATATCCGCATTCCCGGGGAAGGAAAGGGGGGGAAAAAGCTTCAAATAGCTCCATTTGCTGCTTTTCAGCATCAAACGGCGTCTTCTGCGGGAGGGAGTCGGGATGGAATTTCAAAATAATTAAGTCACCGCACGGGGAAAAAAAAAAAAATCACGAATCCCTCTGGAAAACGTCGGCCTGGCGCGGAAGGCGAGATAAAAATGTATAAATAAATAGCAATATTGCTAAAATCAGCACGGCCGCCGCTCCCCGGATCGTTTAGGGCCGTGCAGGAGTTGGTGGTCATTAATTGAGGCCCCCCCCGGCCCTTCAGGGCAGCGGCGTTTTCCTTCCCCATCCCATGTGCGGGGCCCGATTTAAACATCGCTGTCCCCTGGGTGTCCCCTGGCTGTCCCCGGGGTGTCCCCTGGGTGTCCCCCGACACCGAGGTGTCCTTTGCACCCCCACCCTCTCCTTCCTGCCTTTGAAAACGTCAAAAACCGCCAAATTAGTCGCGATTAAAACACACACGAGGCTCCGCGCGGGTGGATTTTTCTCCGGGAAAAACCAAAATCCTGCCGGTCCCTGCGGAGCTCTGGAAGTTCCCCGGGTGGTTTCAGGAGCTTTCTCCCAACTCCGAGCCAGCCCAGAACCACCCGGGTGCTTCCAGCTCCTCTCCGAAAGGAGCCGCTCCAAAAGCGGCTGCTGGAATCAACTTTCGCCCCTTAATTCCCAATAAAAATGCAAATCGGCTCGTCCCGACAGCGGGAATAAAAATAAATTAAATAAATTAAATAAAGGACGGGGTCGCCCGGCGCTGCCGAGCTGGGGAGGGCAGCGGGGCAGGGGCGGTTTGGAAAATCGGAAAATCGCTTTTTTTCCCCCTCGGGTTTGGGCACGGCGGTTCCACCCCCGCCCCCCTCTCCCGGAGATGTCCCCGGGTCGCTTTGATCCGGGGCTGGGGACAAAGGCGGCTCTGAGGGTCGGGGCCGGGGTTCCCCCGGGGCCGGGCAGCTCTGCCCGGGGTCAGCCGGGAGCTCCTTCCAATTTTAGCACCAAAAAACCCCCGAGGGGAGCACGGGGAAAACAGAGCAGGGCTTTTCCTTTTCCTTTTCCTTTTCCTTTCCCTTTCCCTTTCCCTTTCCCTTTTCCTTTCCCTTACCCTCCCTCAGCAGGGCCGGGCCCGGGGCAGGGGGTGGGAAGCGGGAGGGGAAGGGAAGGGAGGGTAAAAATAGCGTGTGGGGCCACGAAAACATCCCCGGGGAGAGCGAGCGTCCTTTGGGGTCAGGGAGCGTCCTTTGGGGTCAAGGGGTGTCCTTTGGGGCAGAGAGAATCCTTCGGGATCGGGGAGTGTCCTTTGGGATCAGGGAGCGCCCTTGGAAGAGCACAGCAGAATCCCTCAGTGGGGCACAGGGGGATCCTTTTGGGGCAGAGGACGAGCCCTCAGTGGGGCAAGTGAACCTCAGCTTGCGGGGCAGCAGGACATCCCCCAGTGGGGCAGGGGACACCCCATATGGGGCAGGGACACTCCTCTCTGTGGGACAGGGGACAGCCCTCTGCAGGGCAGCGGACACCCCAATATAGGGCAGAGGGCATCTCTCTCTCTGTGGGGCAGGGGACACCTCTATGGGGCAGGGGACACCTCTGTGGGGAGGGGACACTCCCTATGGGGGAGGGGACACTCCCGTTCCGCCCCCGTGGAACCCCAGCTTTCCCTCTGCTCCCAGAATCCCCCCGGGATCGCTGCCGGCGCAGGGGGAGGTGAGGAGCATCCTCGGGCTGGGACATTCCCACACCTGCCCCGTCCCTCCCTCCCTCTCCCGAGGAAAACATGGCTGGGCTTTTTGGGAATTCTTTCCCAACATTTCCCTGCGAAAAGCCGCGCTCCCAAAACCTCCGCCAGCCCAAACGCTCTGGGCGGCGGCGGAGTTCATCAAGCAGAGAGCCCCGCCCTGCCCCGGAGAAGCGGAGATCCAGAAATTCCAAATGATATCCCAGATTACATCTCAAACGATATCCCAAGCTATGCATAGCTTTTGAGATATCTCAAAAGCTATACATATATAGCTTGGGATATCGTTTGAGATGTAATCTATATGTATAGCTTTTGAGATATCTCAAAAGCTATTCCCAATACTATTCCCAATGCTATCCCTATGATATCTCAATGCCATTCCCAGTGCTGTCCCAGTGCTATCCCTACACTATCCAAGTGTTATCCCAATGCTATTCCCAGTCCTATTCCCAATGATATCCCAGTGCTATCCCCAACACTATTTCCAACGCTAGCCCAGTGCTATCCCAATGCTATCCCAGAGTTATCCCAATGATATCCCAGTTATATCCCAACACTATTGCCAACACTATTCCCAGCATTATTCCAGTGCTATCCCATGCTATTCCCAATGCTATCCCAGCACTATTCCCAGTGCTATTTATTCCCAACGCTATTCCCAGTGCTATCCCAACGCTACTCCCAGCACTATTCTAGTGCTATCATATGCAATTCCCAGTGCTATCCCAGCGCTATTTATTCCCAATGCTATTCCCAGCACTATTCCCAGTGCTATCCCAACGCTACTCCCAGCACTATTCCAGTGCTATCCTATGCAATTCCCAGTGCTATCCCAACACTATTCCCAGTGCTATCCCAGCGCTATTTATTCCCAATGCTATTCCCATGGTATCCCAGTGCTATTCCCAATGATATCCCAACACTATTCCCAATGCTATCCCAGTGCTATCCCAATACTATCCCAGCGCTATTCCCAATGCTATTCCAAATCCTATTCCCAGCGCTATCCTATTCTTTCCCAATGCTATCCCAACACTATTCCCAATGCTATCCCAGTGCTATCCCAATACTATTCCAAATCCTATTTCCAGCGCTATCCTATTCTATCCCAATGCTATCCCAACGCTATTCCCAGGACTATTCCAGTGCTACCCCACCACTACTCCCAATGCTATCCCAATGCTATTCCCAGCACTATTCCCAAAGCTATTCCCAGTGCTATCCCAATGCTATTCCCAGCATTATTCCAGTGCTATCCTATGCTATTCCCAGTGCTCTCCCACCACTATTCCCAGTGCTATCCCAATGCTATTCCCAGTGCTACCCCAATGCTATTCCCAACTCTATTCCCAACGCTATTCCCAACGCTATTCCCAACGCTATTCCCAACGCTATTCCCAACGCTATTCCCAACGCTATTCCCAACGCTATTCCCAACGCTATTCCCAGCATTATTCCAGTGCTATCCCATGCTATTCCCAATGCTATCCCAGCACTATTCCCAGTGCTATTTATTCCCAACGCTATTCCCAGTGCTATCCCAACGCTACTCCCAGCACTATTCCAGTGCTATCCTATGCAATTCCCAGTGCTATCCCAACACTATTCCCAGTGCTATCCCAGCGCTATTTATTCCCAATGCTATTCCCATGGTATCCCAGTGCTATTCCCAATGATATCCCAACACTATTCCCAATGCTATCCCAGTGCTATCCCAATACTATCCCAGCGCTATTCCCAATGCTATTCCAAATCCTATTCCCAGCGCTATCCTATTCTTTCCCAATGCTATCCCAACGCTATTCCCGGGACTATTCCAGTGCTACCCCACCACTACTCCCAATGCTATCCCAATGCTATTCCCCAGCATTATTCCAGTGCTATCCTATGCTATTCCCAGTGCTCTCCCACCACTATTCCCAATGCAATCTCAAGGCTATTCCCAGTGCTACCCCAATGCTATTCCCAACTCTATTCCCAACGCTATTCCCAACGCTATTCCCAACGCTATTCCCAGCATTATTCCAGTGCTATCCTATGCTATTCCCAATGCTATCCCAACACTATCCCCAATGCTATCTATCTCAGTGCTATCCTACGCTATTCCCAATGCTATTCCAAATCCTATTCCCAGCGCTATCTCACCACTATTCCCAATACTATCCCATGCTATTCCCAGCGCTATTCCCGAGGGAGGAGCCGCCCCCCGTTCCCGTTCCGTTCCCGGAGCCAGCCAAGCACGAAACGCGGCCTCAGATCGCGCGGTGCCGCCAGAGCCGCGGCCGCTAATTAACGGCGCGAGCCGCTGTAATGTGATGAACTTCCCTTTGTGGGGGAGCGCTCCCGATAAGGGAGAGCAGCCGGGATCAAAGGCTCGCAGCGGCTCCATTTCCTGCAGCCGCCGCCGCTTTCCCTCGCCCGCCTCGGCTTTCCCTCTTCCTTGGGTTTTGCTCCCAGCCCCCGCTCGCTCTCCCCTCGCCAGAGCGTCCCGGGGGGATGCAGCTCCCTCCGAGATCTTCCAACACTCCCCGGGGAGCTCCAAACTACCCCGAGATCTTCCAGCCCTCCCCGAGGAGCCCCAGACAACCTCGAGGAGCTCCAAACCCCCTCCGAGGAGTTCCCAGGGAATGCAGTTCCCCACGAGGAGTTCCAACCCTCCCCAAAGAGCTCCAAACCCTTCCCGAAGAGTCCCAAACCCCCTCTGAGGAGTTCCAAACCCCCTCTGAGGAGCTCCGAGCCCCTTTCGAGGAGCTCCAAGCCCCCTCCGTGGGGATGCAGCTCCCCCCGAAGAATTCCAAACCCCTTTCGGGAAGTTCCAAACCTCTCCGAGGAGCTCCCATCCGCAGCCCGAGGAGCTCCAAGGCCCCCTGTCCCTCCCCACAGCCCTGAGGGCCGTTCAAGTGCACGGGCCAGTCCCAGGCAGTGCCCCCAAACTATCGCCACCACCATCATCATCATCATCACCATCATCCTCCCCATCAGCCCCTGCCCCTCTCAGACCCCGCTCCGCTGGCGGCTCCCGCCCTCCCCCCCACCCGGCCCTTCCTTCTCCCCTTGTCCCCAACTGCGGGTGACAAATGTCTTTATAAAGTGGCATTAGTGACATCCAACTCCTTTTGTGGCGCGGCCCCGCAGAGCGCCAGCCTTGGGATGGGCCGGGAATGAGGAGGAGGAGGAGCAGAAGGGGGTTTTGGGAGGGGGATACCCCGACCCTCCCTCTCCCCGGCAAAGCCGCATCCCCATCCCAAGCTCTGCTCCCTCCCGGAGCTGCACCTGCGCTTCCCAACTCCTTCATCTCTGCTTCTTCCTGGGATGAGGGGGCAGGAGGAGCCCCCCCAGACCCCAATTCCGGGGGTCTGCCTCCTGCCCTGCCCCCTCAGCGCTCCCGGCCGGGGCTCCCCTTCCCCCGCTCGGATCCCTCCTCTCCTGACCCTCTCAGCGTCTCCTCGCCCCCCAAAAACCCCAGAGCCCAAACCGGGCTGAAGTTCCGATTTAATAAAAAAATAAAATAAAATCCATTTAAAAGGCGACTAAAACCGCGTGGGGAAGAGGAGAGAAAAGTGGCAGCAGATTGAAACGGGCTTTTTTTTCTACTTATTTTTAAGAATAATGCCCATAAATACGGAATATCCGCAAAGCCCAGGTCTGCAGAGGGGCCTTGATTCCCTTTTTTTTTTTTTTTTTTCTCTTTTGTGGCAAACGCAATTTTCCCAAAGATCCTTCACCCTAATGCCGCAGCGAGTCCCTCCCCGCTGTTATGTGTGCTTTAAAACCCCGCCGCGGAAATTCCCCTGAAAAATTTGGAAAAAGCTTCTCGTGGGGGTGGAATTTGGGGAGTGGGGGGTGTGAAACGGCGGCGGGGGAGGGGGAGGATGGGGAGGTTAATCCGGGTTTAACGCCGTGATGCAGTCGCAGGACCAGGGCTCGGCTGATTGTGTTATCTCTCCCCAACATTTGGGTCTCCCATATTTCACCCAGCCAAATAGCTGCGAGGGAAAAGTGCGTATGGAGGCACTCCTGACGCCTCAGGAAAATATGTTATTAATATCTAAATAACTTCCCAATACTGTCTCTAAATCTCCCCTTCGCCACTCCAGATGATGAATTCGTTTGAAGTGTTCTCCCGTCTCATCTTCGCTCTCTCTCTCCCCCTCTCCCGCTATTTTTTCCCTTTTTTTCCCATACCCAGGCTTATTTCAAACTGGTAAATATCTAATTCCTTTAACCACGCTGCAGACACGTCTCTCCCCTCTCCCGTGCGCAATTCCCGCTTGGAAAAAACCTCCACGGGAGAGCGAGACCCAGCGCGGCCTGCGGCTGCTCCTTGAGATGATTTCTGGTTAAAAGCGGGGTTTTTTGGGGGAGATCTGTTTGTTTGCAGCAACCTCTGGATCACGCGTTCCCCTCGCAGCCTTTCCTGCATTAATTCCGGCTCTGCCCCCTCCCTCCCGGCCCAATTAGGGCCCAAACCTGGGATTAGGACGAGACCTCCCCGCTTCCTGCCTGCGCTGCTCTATCGAGGCTCCATCTCCCCCCTTCGCCCCAAATCTGCTTCCTACCCTCCCTGGGTAATGAAATCACCTCCAAATTCCGCATTAAAACGTCTCCGATGCGTTTCCTCTCCCGGCCGGGGCTCCCCACCTGCCTTTGACCCCGAGATTTCCCTCCCCGTTCCCCCTCTCCAGGATGGATCCTTTTCTTCTCCTCCAAAAAGGGGGGAAAAGAAGGAAAAGCCCCCAACCCCAGCCGAGCCCCGATCTCAAACATCTCCCCGATATTCCTTCTCTCCCTGCCGTACAGCCGAGGCCCGCTCGCCGCATCCTTGTCTCAAGTTTGTTTTTTCAAACGCCTCGTGTTCGATTATTCCCGTTTATTCCCCTCTCCAGCCTTATCTCTCCTCCTCTCTTCTCTCCTCCCCGTCACACTCGATTTAGGCAGGAGTTTATCTTGCGAACATTTGCCGACTTTGTTTATGTAGCCCAGGTTCCCGTTCCCAAAAGCCACTGTTTGCCTTTGTAATTGTTATCTGTGTTTATTGTTGTACCTCATTTGTCTCAGCTTTTTTTGTGACATGTAAGCTCCGTGTGCGCCCGCATCCAGTCCCCCTCCTCCCTCTCCCTTCTCCCTGCGTTTTTTTTTTATTCCTCTTCCCCTCTCTTCCCTCTCCTCTCGGCCTGAAATATGCACAGAATAACTCAGCCTAAAGCCAATGAATTGCTTGACACCTCCCTATCTCTTCTCCTGCCCCCCATTATTAGAGCTGATCCCGCTCGCAACACTCACAAATCCCGCCTGGGCTCTGTTTGATTAGATTGCCAACCTTTGGTAATCCCTTGATTTGATGAAGTGTCTGCTCGCGGCCCCCCCCGCGCTTCTAAACACACATTTACCGAGGAGCCGCGTGTTGGTTTTTAAACCCGCGCCGATTGTTCGCCGATAAATCGGCCCCGCAGCCCCGCTCCCCTCTCCCGGCTGGGGAACAAAGCCCCGGCCCAGCTCTGGGGGTCACCCCGTCCCTTTCTGCTCCTCCCGAGCTCCCTCAAATCGGGCGGGACCCCCCAAACCCCCCCGCTCACTGCGGCCCCCCAAAAACCCGGCGGGAGCGGCGCTGGCAGCTCCCGGCTGGAATTGTCCCTGTCCCCCCTCCCGCACTGTCCCCAGCCCCGGGGAGCCCCGATCCCACCGCTGCTCCCCCAAAATCAGAACCTCGATTCCGCTGCTCCCCCAAAATCACAACCTCGATTCCGCTGCTCCCCCAAAATCAGAACCTCGATTCCGCTGTTCCCCCAAAATCAGAACCTCGATTCCGCTGTTCCCCCAAAATTGGAGCCCCGATCCCGCCTTCCCCCCACAATCGGAACCCCTGTCCCGCCCCTCTCCCGCTGTTCCCCCAAAATCGGCCGAGGGCACAAACTTGGGGGGCACAGAACGAAGGGGAGGGAAAGATTCCCTAAAAATCCGCATTTTCACCCCAAAACCAACACCCGGGTGTCTCTGGGAGCATCCCTCGCACCCCGCGGGGCTCCGGGGGGGGCAGCGCCGCCAGGCCCCGCTGCCGCCCGGGGGGACACGCCGGGGATGGGGGGACAGGCCCAGGGTGGGGGCGACACACCAGACACCCCTCCGGGTCTGATCTCAATTAATTCCCTCCCGAGAGGCGCCCCCCGAAATTTGGGGGTGCCCAAATTCCCCCCTCTGCCCCCCCCAGCGAGGGAGAGAGCGGCACATTCTCCTCCCTAATAAATAACAGCAACCCCAAATAATAATTATAATTATAATCATAATAAATAGTAACAACAACAACTCGCTCTTAACAAGGAGATATATATATATATATATATATATATATATATATAAAATAAACATATATTAAAAAAATAAAAAAACCCAAAGTGAATCCTCATGAATATCCGCCCAGGGCTAGCTGGAGTGAGCCGTTTAAAGATGAAAGTGCAAAGAAATAAAGGCTCAATTTAATCTGCCTTAAAACCCTTCAACTTAACGTTTGTGCTGGGAACTCAGAGAGTGAGTACTGATTGGGGATAAATACATTTCTTAGCATGCCTTGGAGCTATTACACCCTTCTCCAACACAGCTCCCTATTCAACAGCCACAGTTTTCATTACCAGCTCTAATAAGTCTTAACATTATTAAATGCCAAGCAGACGATAGAAAGAAACAGGCGCAGGGTGGAAGCTTTCTTTCCCACTTAAAAAGAGAGAGCATTTAGGGCTGTCTTCCCCCGGCTCCCCGCGAGGAGAACCCGCCACGGAGCGCTTGGCAGCGGCGGAAAAAAAATAAAAAGATTAAAAATAATAATAATAAAAAAAAAAGCAAAACCAAAGTTTTTCGCCCCGTTCCCCCGCAGCTCTCGGAGGGAGAAGTCGCGTTGGGCGCAGAAATTGAGAAAAAATTCCCCCCCCCCGCCCTCCCTCAAGCCGTGCGAGGTTGGGATGGTTTCAGTGGGAGCCACCTGGAAATGAGAATTGGGTGGAGGGAGAAACAGCTCTGAGGTTTTAATTGCGGGATGTAAAATCGCCGTGTTTTCCGGCAAAACTGCGGGTTTTTCATGCAGAAACTGCGGGTTTTTTCGAGCAGAAATGCGGTTTTTTCCCCAGCAGAAATCGCGGCGTTTCCCAGCGCGCAGCCGCCGCCCGCCAGTGCTTTACAAGCGGGCTCATCAATTATCTTAATTGGGGCCATTAAAACTTTCCCAGGCGTTAAAATCCGCCGGGGCAGCGGTAAATTCGGAATTTCGGACGCTCCTTTTGGAGATGCGCATCACCCAAAAAAAGCCCCGAATTCACGCGGTTTTTAGGGGGGATTACTCCTCGGCGTGAGGATAAAAACCCGGGAATTGCGGAGAAATTGGGATTTCTCCGCGGGGCCGGGGCATTCTGCGCGCTCGGAGGGAGCGCGGCGCTCCACAGGCTCCGGCCGCGGGAATTTGCCCAAATTAGCCCCCTTTCATCCAGGAACGGGGGCTCGTGTTTGATTTGTCCGCGGCCTCACCCATGAAGGCAGAAGGGAGCGTTTTGTTTTGCCTCTTGACACGCACTTCTTGCGTGCTAATCAGGGATAAAAAGCTCCCGGCTCCTTCATTCTTATTTTTTTAAATTTTCTTTTTTTTTTCCCCATTTGCTCTTTTGGGGGTGGCGATGGGGAAACCACGAGGACGGGGGAAAACAAACTCAACCCGCGCTTTCAAAAATAAAGATATTTTTCCCGAGAGGCGAGCCTGGCTGAAAACACAACTTAACCCCCCCCCAAATCTCCTTTTCCCCCCTCTTAACAAAATTAAAAACACTCCGAAAGTGAGCGGGGGGAGCTTCTGGCGGACACAATGGCCCCGATTTGCAAATGAGCATCGCCCCTCTCCCAAATCACAGCAACATTTTGCAGCGTCCAACGGCTCTGCCTTTCTGCAGCAGCCGCTCCGATAATATTACAAAACTATCTAACAGCAGGGAGTTTTGAATAATTTATCTCCCTTTCTTCCCGTCCTCGGCCCTTTGTCCAAAAGTTTTTCTCCTCCTCGCGGAATTTTGAATGAGAATGGACGCGCCCTCCCTCCCCCATCCCTTTACTCCATTTTTGAGGCAGCCTCGGGTTTTTCCCCCTTTTCCCCCCCTTTCTTCTTTTTTTTTTTTTTTTTTTTTTTTTTTTTTTTTTTTTTTTTTTTTTTTTTTCCCCCCGTGCTCTTTTGGGGGTGGCGATGGGGAAACCACGAGGACGGGGGAAAACAAACTCAACCCGCGCTTTCAAAAATAAAGATATTTTTCCCGAGAGGCGAGCCTGGCTGAAAACACAACTTAACCCCCCCCCAAATCTCCTTTTCCCCCCTCTTAACAAAATTAAAAACACTCCGAAAGTGAGCGGGGGGAGCTTCTGGCGGACACAATGGCCCCGATTTGCAAATGAGCATCGCCCCTCTCCCAAATCACAGCAACATTTTGCAGCGTCCAACGGCTCTGCCTTTCTGCAGCAGCCGCTCCGATAATATTACAAAACTATCTAACAGCAGGGAGTTTTGAATAATTTATCTCCCTTTCTTCCCGTCCTCGGCCCTTTGTCCAAAAGTTTTTCTCCTCCTCGCGGAATTTTGAATGAGAATGGACGCGCCCTCCCTCCCCCATCCCTTTACTCCATTTTTGAGGCAGCCTCGGGTTTTTCCCCCTTTTCCCCCCCTTTCTTCTTTTTTTTTTTTTTTTTTTTTTTTTTTTTTTTTTTTTTTTTTTTTTTTTTCCTCCGCTGTTTGCTTTTGTGGTCAGGAATCTTTTCCTTATAAAGCTTCAATAGACCCCAAGGTCTTTGTAAGTGAAGTTCATCTTCAAGGTTGGGAAAAGAGAGGGTGGAAAAAAAAAAGGATCGGATCCTTTAAAAAAAAAATAAAATCCCTTTTGTCACCTTCATTTCCAACTCCCGTGATGGGGGCTCAGGGGAACATTTTCTGCCCCAAAATCTCTCCCACGTGTCCCAAACTGGGGAAATTCGGGACTGGGGGAGAATCCCGCTCACCCCGAGAGCGGCGATGCCACAAATCCCCCAAAATCCCAGCTCCGGCTCAAGCCCAGCCCGTGCTCGCTTGACACCAATTCGGGAGAAAAACGAAAAATCCCAACTCCCCTCTGCTCGGGACTCCCAAAATCACCGTTTCCCCCCAAAAAAGGCGCTCGTTTTGTGCCCGAACCGAGCTGCTCCAACTCCCCGATTTCCCTGACCGATCTCACGGACGCTCCCCCAAAATTCCACCTTTTCTTTGGATTGTTAGAACCACGGCGCTGCCCGCGCTCCTGTTCCCACCCCCAACCCCGCATTCCCAGCTGGGAAAAGTTGGAATTTTCCTGCCAGCGGGAGAAAACGCCGCGCTCGGGAGGTGATAACAGAGCCCCGCCACCGGCCTGGCTCGGAGCCTTCCCCCGCCTGCGCCGGGAGGATTTTCCCTGGATCGTTTTCCCTGGATCGTTTCCCCTGGATCATTTCCTCTGGATGGTTTTCCCTGGGTAATTTTTCCCAGGATAATTGGGGGGTGCGGCGCCGCTCCGGGGACCCCCCCGTGTCCCCTCGGAGCTCGCGGCTCCCGTCCCTAATTGATATTGATCGGCGCCATCGGTCACCTGTCAGCCCCGGTTCCAGGGGACCACTTAGGCGAAATCTGTTTAACAAATTCATTTACGGCCTCCGAGGTGCCTCTTCCCTCCCTCCGGCCATTCCCGGCCCTTTTTATGGATAATTGATCCCGAGCAAAGCACCGACAGCTCTTCCTCCTCCTGGCAGCCCCGCTCCCTGCAGGGATTTTTTGGGAAGAGCCCAACTCGGCGGCTCTGGAGCCGCCCCCGGCGGGCAGGGTCGTGTCCCCGGTGTCCCCCCCGGCGCGGCGCGGGGACGCGCGGTACCTTTGTCGCCCAGGATGCCGTCGATGCTGTGCTTGGCCTTCTTGTCGCCGTCCTCCTCCTTCTTGTCGCAGTCCTCGTCCTCCTCCTTCTTGCCGAATTTGATGCGGAGCACGCGGCTAATCGAACTCACTAAACCTCGGACAGTCAAAGGCAGAAAGGCGAGTATAAGCTGCCTGCGAGGAGCGGGACCGGCCGGGAATGCCGCTCTTCCCGTGGGAATGCACCTGCCGCCGCCGCCGAGCCCCCGACATTCCCAAACTGGGATCCGCTGGCCGTCGGCCCGAGCGGCACCGGGATGTCCCAAAGTCTGGGGATGGGCCATCCCCAGGTCACCACACGCTCTGTCACGGCACAATTCCCAAATTCCCCCCAGTTCCCAAGCCGGGATGGAGCTCCGGGCCTGCTCTGGCCCCACAGAGCGGCCCCAAAATCCGGCGGGACCTCAGGGACGAGCCCCGCCGAGCCCCCGGACCCCAAATACGTGCCTGCTGGCCCAGCTTTGGGGTGCAGCCTCGCTGCCCATGGATCTCGGCATCTCAGGATCTCATGGATCCCTGGATCTAATGGATTTCTCGGGATCTCATGTGTCTCTGAACCTCATGGATCTCCAGATCTCTCGGGATCTCTGGATGTCTGGATCTCAGGATCTCGTGGATCCATAGATCTCATGGATCTCTGAATGTCTTGGGATCTCCTGGATCTCAGGCTCTCCTGGATTCCCGGACCTCTCGGGATCTCTGCCCCCTGGGGACGTTGCTGCACAGCCCCCACGGCGCAAATCCCAGCAGGACCAACGGGGCTCCCCTTTCCCCCTGGATTTGGGGGGCGCCTCTGGGGGTCTCCCCCTACCCCAGCATCCCCCCGGCTTTCCAGGGAGCCGGAAAAAGTTGGGAAAAGGGCTTGGTTTGGGTTCGGTTTTGCAGCAGCCGGGGCACAAATCCCCCCCAGTCCCGGGCTTTGCTCGGGGCGATTTTCCTCCCTCCACACAAGCAGAGCCAGGAGGGTGTTTGGATGCTCTGGAAAACCTTTCCCGCGGGATAACCATTCTCCCGCGGAGCCGGGGGAGTGTGGCCAAGCTGCCTTCTCACCTGAGGGCACCGTGCTGCGGTCGCAGTGGCCGTCCTTGAGCAGCCGGTCCCGGATCTCCCAGCTGAACATCCCGGGGTTCTCCCGCTTGTATTCCTCGATTTTCTTCTCCACGTCGGGAGTCGCGACCTGCTTTTGTGCCCAAGGGGCGCCGGGGTGTCCCCGCGGGGCGGCCAGACGGGGAGGAAGGGAGGGAGAGCAGGGGAAAAGCGCTTTTAATTCAAAAGAAGCAGCGCAGCTCAGCCTGGCCCGGCCGGGCTGCGGGGTTTGGGGTGGAAAATAGGGATTGGGAGCGGGGAAAGGAGGGCAATAAAGCTGGGAAAAGGCCCTGCTCTCCCAAATCCTAAAAGTGGGGTCTCTGAGAGTCGAGAGAGCCGGCAGGGTGGGATTACCCTGAGCTCCGGGGAGGCGGTGCAGGGAACAATTTTTAGGGTGTTTATGGGATTTCGTATTCCCAAAGAATCCCGTATTCCCTGCTCCCCACACCCCGCCGGGATCGCTCCAAAGAGCGCCACTTGTTGCACGTGGAAGCCACAAAAAAGAAACCGCTTTAATCCATCCACCGCCTCCAGCTCGGGCCCCGCTTTCTCCCCATCAGAGGCCAAAAACCGCAACTTTATTAAAACCCTTTTCCCCCTAAAAAAACCCCAACAAAACAAAAGAAAAACAAAAAACAAAAACAAAAACCAAACCAAACAACAACCAAAACCGCTGGGAAAACTGTCGCTGCCCCCCAAAACAAGGCGGAATTTTGGGGCGCGGTGCCCGCAGCGCACTCACCCTGGGCTTGCTGCCGCCGATGGCCCCGGGCCGGATGGATCCGGTCTCCTGGTAGCGGCAGAGGATTTTGGAGACGCAGCCGTGGGAGACGCGCAGCTGCCGGGAGATCACGCAGGGCCGGATGCCGTGGTGCGCCATCTCCACGATCTTGTGGCGGATGTGGTTGGGCAGCGGGCGCCCGTTGATGAAAACCCCTCCGAGCTGGTTCACCCTGCCCTGGCCCAGCGGGGTGGACACTGCGAGGGACACGGGGGGAAAAACCCGACCCAAAAAAACCCGGGGAAAAGTTAAATTAGGGGGGAAAAATCCGGCGTGTCATTCCCCGCATCTCCCGCTTCTCTCCCCGGGTTTGGAGGTTTGAAAGAAGGGGGAAAGTCTCGCCCGTGCCCTGCGCTCCGTGCTTATCCCGGTGTTTGTTTATCCCGGTGTTTGTTTATCCCGGCACCACGAGTGAGGTTTTCCCATGGAAAGTGGGAAAATAAAAATCCCCCCCGAGCCGCGCGCCCATCCCCGAGACACCCCCCGTGTGTCCATCCCTGGAAATTTGTCCGGATTTGGGGTTTCACACCTCGGTTTGAAACCATTCCCGGCGTTTTAAACGCGAAGAGATCCAAACCCGCACAACAGAACGCTCCCTAAACTTCTCCTTTCTCCCCCCAAAAAATCTCGCCTCGATTTACGGAGCTCCGCTTTCAAACAAACTTTTGGAAATCACCTCTGAAACACCCTCGGGGACCTTTTTTTTTGGGTGGTTTTGTGGGTTTTTTTGGTGGCTTTGGGGGGGATTTTACTCCGCGGCCCCTTCGCTGCTGCCTCTCCGGGCGCGGGGGCAGCGGCGGCTCCTTCGCCCCCTCCCCAATTTATCGAACACCCCGCGCTGCAGATCTCGCAGATTAATACGATTTCACAGGCTGGAAATTAAAGCGAAAAGGAGGGGAGGCAGGACGGGAGGGGGCAGAACTCAGCTGGGTAATTTGCGCGAGGCTGGAGGGGGCGAGCGCCAGGCGAGGCGAGGGGGGCGGATTTTTATTTCTTATTATTTTTTTTAGATATATTTTTTTCCCCCTCCCCTCTCTCGCTACAAAGAAAAGTCGATTCCAGAAATTGCCTGGCGATTTAGCGAGAATCATGCACCGCTAATTCCGAGTCACTTTGGCCGGCGCTCCCTGGATGTATCATTATCGACAGATAACACTCGAGTGGCCAATTTTACATTCAAGAGCCGCTAAAAGCGCCGGCCGCTCTCTCCTTTCATTATTCCCAGTCATGTTGTGCAAATATTGTTGTAATCCTTTGATCCTTTCCCTTGCCGTCTGTTTTACTTCATTTGCTACAGAAAAGCACTTCAGCAAATCCCCGCGCCCTGTGTGTTTTGCAGCCTGCGTGGTTTTCCGCGGGTTTGCGATTCGCCACTTGAGCACGGGCGGGATGAAATTTTCTCCGCTTTTAATAAATGCGGCCAGAGGGGTCCCGGATAGAAATTTGCCTTTTTTTTTTCTTTTTTCTTTTTTTTTTGGGAACGTGTGTGCCTGGAAATAATCGCCCCCCGCGTGACAAAGGCACGGCGGAGGGAGGATGGGTGACACTCGGCGAGGTGACAGCTCCCGAGTCCCCGCTTCGCCAGCCCCGGCCAAGGACATCATCCCGGCTTCCCGCTGCTCCCCGGATCAAGGTTTTTATTCCTATTTTCCCCTCCGAAAAGTTAAATCCCATCAGTTTGGTTGTTTCCCCCCTCCTTTGACGCCGAGGTGAAATTGTCGGGACGTTGAAAAACCAACCCTCCAGAAAAAAACCAATCCCCCCAAAAAAAACACCAAAGCGGGAGAAGCTGCCCCAAAAATCCTGCGGGATGCCCGGGAATACTCGAAACACGGGAAAACAGCTAAGCAAATCCCTGGATTTCGCGGGGAGCGCCGGGGGAAGGGGCTGGGTAAGGGGTGAGAAGTTGGGAGAATTTCGGGAAGCCCCCAGGAGCGGAGCTCAGCCGCACCCCTGCCCCAAGGGCCCCCGCGGGTGATTCCAGAGGGATGGAACAGCGTTTTTCCAGACCCAAAGAGCCCCCCCCAGGTTATTCCAGAGGGATGGAGCGGCGTTTTCCCAGACGCTAAGGCCCTCCCCGAATGATTCCAGAGAGAAGGAGCAGCACTTTTCCAGAGCTAAGACTCCCCCGGGTTATTCCAGAGGGATGGAACTGCTTTTTTCCAGCCCCCTCCCCGGCTGATTCCAGAGCGTTTTTCCAGGTTTTCCAGACCTACCTTCCAGCGGGAAGCCGGTGCGGGGGTAGTTCTGCCCCGGCGCCGGGCGCATCATCCGCGGCACCGTCCCGGGCAGCGCTGCCATGGTCGGGGGGCGGCGGCGGCCGGGGGGCTCCGCTGCGAACCGGGGCTGGGGGGGACACCGGGCACAACCGGGGGGCTGCGGGGCCGCCTCCTCCGACCTTCCCAGCCCTTCCAGCGGCTGCAAAACAAGGGAGAAATCTGGGCTCCGAGCGCGGAAAAAAATAACCCCAAAAAAATTATAAAAAAACCCCGAGAACGATTCAGAAAATGAGCGGAAAAATCGAAATGCTGCAAGGCTCGGGATGAAAGGGGTGGGGATAGAGGGGGGATCACCCACCAGAAATTCCCGGGAAAGTTTGGGGGCTGTGTCCCGAGCGGCCGCTCCGCTGGAATGTCACCCGGGAAGAGCAGGCACAGCCAAAGTTGCCTGGGAGCTGGGCTGGGCTTAGGGCTGGTTTAGGGCTGGCTCGGGGCTGGTTTAGGGCTGGCTCGGGGGGCAGAGCGGGGGGAGCCGCGGCCCCCCGGATTCGCTCCGTGCGCTGCGCTTCTTCCTCCTCGCGGCGCGGCTGTGGCAGCGCTGGAGGAGGAGGAGGAGGAGGGGGCTGGAAGTTGCTCCGGCGGGGAAGTTGGGGCGGTGGGAAGGACGGGCGGGCTCTGATAGGCTCCGGCTCCTTTCTTTTATGGGAAGGGGGATCCGCGCCCGGCCCCGGCACCAATGGGAGAGGAGCCCCGCGCTCCTTCCCAGAGGGTTTTTTTGGGATGTTTTTGGTCATTCTCGGGCTCCTCATGGAAAGCTGGGGTGTCCCTCGAGCGGCTGGGAAAGATTTGGGGTGAAACAAAGCAGGGACAAATCAGGAATTGCGGCATAGTGGGTGTTTTTTTTTTTTTTTTTTTTTTTTTTTTTTTTTTTTTTTTTTTTTTAATTTTTTATTTTTTTAGAGTTTTTTTCCCCCCTAAGTGGATTCCAGGAGGGGAAAGGCGGGCGGGGCATGGGCTGAGCCCAGCTAGGGGTGGGGGAATTGCGGCGTGGATTGAAAAATAAAATAAAAATTTAAAAAGCAAATAAAAAAAAAAAGGAGATAAAATAGGATTGCTAAAAGTTATTTAAAAACCCTAAAAATGAATGAAAATTATAAAAAAAGGAGATAAACTAGGATTGCTAAAAGTTATTTAAAAACCCTAAAAATGAATGAAAATTAAAATGGATGGCAATTAAAATGAAGAAAAATTTAAGCAAATAACAATTAAAATAAGTTTAAATAAAAAAATTAAAAATGTTTAAAAGTGTTGTGAGAAATTCAAAAGAAACACAAATTAAATAAGAAATAAATTATAAGAAATAAATTTAATTAATTAATTAATTAATTTAATGCTCCTCGTCCCGCTCCCTCCGGGGGGTTTGGAGCCGCTGTTTCCCCTTTTCCCATCCCTCCCGGGGGGGTGCGAAAGGCTCACCCCGACCCCCCCGCTCTGTAGGGCCACCTTTGGGACCGGCCCAGCGCCCCCCACACCTTCCCTAGCCCAGGTGCCGCCCTCATTAATTAACAACCGCGTTAATTACGGGGCGGGCTCGGGGCCGGCCCGGGCCGTGCGGAGAATTCCCGATTTTGCCCCAAAAGCCGCGGGAGCTCCGGGAATGAGCGCGCAGCGGGACGTGACGCCGGCGCCGGCGCTGCCTTTTGTTCGCAGCTGGAAAAGGGACCCGGCGCCTCCGCCGCCCCCTCCCCA